>NW_027054800.1:0-10000 GCF_011386835.1 Chrysemys picta bellii | reverse complement strand
GGGACTGAGGAGAGCCTGGGACCAGATCCAGCCCCCCTGTTAAAGGGACCCCTGCTCTGTGGTTACCTATGAACCTGATGGCCGCTTGTCTAAGTGGAGTCTGTGGGTTCTCCAGAAAGGCCATGGTCTGGCACAGAAAGTTGTTGGCTCTCCCCTTGTAGCGCGTCAGCTAGGACCAGAACAAGGGAGCACAAGGTTATTAAAGGCCTTTCCGTCCCGCAGGCCGGGTTCCAGGTGTGTGGAGCGCACGTCCTGTTTTCACCCCTCTTTCCTGTGCCGGGGGGATCACGCAGAGGGACTACACCCAGGGCCAGGAGTGGTCCCAGGGCTGGGGCTCAGTGTGGGCACAGAGCTGGGCAATGGGGGGTGCCCTATCCACCGATTCCCCCGCTCCTACCACGAGGGCTGCGCAGTGAATGACCTGAGGGCTCCCTCACCAGGCAGTCACAGCTTTGCCAGGTATCCTTGCGCTGGATGAAGCCACCAAGCTGGTGCCACTTCAGGAATTCTGCCGCACTGCTGAGGGTGTCCCAACACACCTGCAAAACAAGTGGGGCCAGGGCGAGCCGGCCACGGTTACGGGAGCTGGAAGCCACTAGCCTCGTTACCCAGAGGCGGGGAGACCGTGCATGCTGAACGCTTCCCGGCCCCAGGTTGCTTGCGGAAGGGCGGCGGTGTGGCTAAGGCAATAGCTGGAGACCTGACTCAATTCCCAGCTCTCCCTGCAGGAACTCAGGCAAGTTGCTTAGGCCCAGGGCTGCAAAGGGATTTAGGTGCCTAATGCCTATGGGTGATCAATACTTTTGAGGCGCTAGGCCTCATGCTGTGCCTCAGTTCCCCACCTCATGGTGGGTAGGAGGGTGAATTCATTGGTGCTGGTGGCATTTGGCTCCCAAGTGATGGTGGCCATGAGCACTAGCATGTGCAGAGACACCTGGGGCAGGGGGAGGGGGGGCGGCTTGGGCATCTCATGTCTAGTACGGGCTGTCCGGGCCGCTTGGCCAAGGGCACACTGGGTCCTGCGCACCATCTGGAGACTGGGTAGCTCTGCTCCTGGTAGGGGCCATGGCCAGGGTTGTGCTCTTCCCACCAGCACAGCCAGGGAATGTGCGGAGGCCAGTGGCTGTAGGAGTGGTGAGGCGACCCCTCCCCCCACCCAATCTCTCAGCCTGGCTGCAGGGGGGGAGTGTTGGGCTCAGAGGATGCAGGGAAGACTCAGCAGTTGGGTGGGGCGCCATGGTCATGGCGCTACTGCACTCAACGTTCAAGTGATTTTGAGCGCCTGACTGTCACAGCACTGAGCACCTGCCCTCTGTCAGCGAGACCCTTTAAAGAGGGGGTGTCACATGCTGCCCCCTCAAAACAAATTACTGGTCACTCTGTAACGGTATCCGCTGCAGGCTCCAGCTCGTGGCCTCACCTGGGACACGTTGGGACGCTCATCATGCACGAGGAGGAGCAGCGGGACCAGGCTCTGGAGCACATGCGCCTTCATCCGCCTCCTGTCGAGCCCCCTTACAAGCTCCAGCAGGTGTTTAAAGAGGGTGATGGAGAGCACCCGGAGCCTGCTGGACACCTGCAAGAGACGACGTGGGGAGGAGACGCTGTGACAGTCATTCTCACCCAGCGGGGCGAGCGCTCACTGTGCCAGAGATGTCTGCCCTGCAGGGGGTATTGGTAACTCACCCCCAGCCATACAGCCACAGCTGGGGCCAGAGTCTCATGGGCATAGCGCCATTGACGGCAATAGAGATGCAGATTTTCACCAGTTGAGGGGCTGGCCTGGTAACTTCTTGGCCAGGGAGAGCAGTAAGGTGGGGTGAGACTGCCCCTGGGCTCTCACAGCCAGCTCTGGGCACACTGACATCAGCACACACCTGTGTCAGCCAAGGGGGAATGCACAGGGCAGAGCAGCGCCAGGACAGGGGCGGCAGAGAGGGAGTGATGAGGAAAGATTCAAAGAGCGAAGGAGGGGGTGTCGTTTGTCCTCCCGCTTTGCGGGCCCAGCTCACACTGCTGTTGACCCACAGCGGCCCTCTAGCCAGGCCAAGGTGGCCAAGCGTGGGGGGCAAATTCCTACACTGGTGTTTGTTCAAGCCACGCACAGGGACCTGGGGTGGATTTAACCCAGGGCCAAGGAGTGGTAAATGTGCAGGAGTTCCCAGATAGGGGGCCTTGGAAGCCATGACTGGAAGCCACCCAGCCTCCAGGGGCTCGGAGTGGGCTGAGGGTTGCCCCACTCCTGTGCATGGGTTTCTTGTTAAATCAGAGCCAGCCCCGCTTGGTCACATGGTGCTGCTGGGCCCCCGCCCTGCATGGCTGCTGGCAGAGCTGAACCAGTCCAGTGACCAGGGAGGCTGGGCGAGCTGTGCCAAGCAGGGAGAACCAGGAGCAATAGCTGGATGCTGTAGGGAGGGGCCACTGCTTTCTGGGAGGTGAGGCTGAGGGGGCAGCCTGGGGACGGGGTGACTTGAGCTGTTCTGGGAGTGGCTGAACCTTTAAACGGTGACCCCAATCAGCAGTTACATGTCACCTCCGGGCACCAGGTTCTAGACAAGGCAGTTCTCTGCGTGACATCTGTTGTAAAAGTGTTCATAAGTTCACCTCACCTCAGTCCCTGGAAAAATCATGGAGCAGGTCCTCAAGGAATCAATTATGAAACACTTAGAGGAGAGGAAAGTGATCAGGAACAGTCAGCATGGATTCACCAAGGGGAAGTCGTGCCTGACTAACCTAATTGCCTTCTATGAGGAGATAACTGGCTCTGTGGATGAGGGGAAAGCAGTGGATGTGTTATTCCTTGACTTTAGCAAAGCTTTTGATACGGTCTCCCACAGTATTCTTGCCGCCAAGTTAAAGAAGTATGGGCTGGATGAATGGACTGTAAGGTGGATAGAAAGCTGGCTAGATCGTCAGGCTCAAGGGATAGTGATCAATGGCTCCATGTCTAGTTGGCAGCCGGTTTCAAGCGGAGTGCCCTAAGGGTCGGTCCTGGGGCCAGTTTTGTTTAATATCTTTATTAATGATCTGGAGGATGGTGTGGACTGCACTCTCAGCAAGTTTGCAGATGACACTAAACTGGGAGGCGTGGTAGATACGCTGGAGGGTAGGGATCAGATACAGAGGGACCTAGACAGATTGGAGGATTGGGCCAAAAGAAACCTGATGAGGTTCAACAAGGACAAGTGCAGAGTCCTGCACTTAGGATGGAAGAATCCTATGCACTGCTACAGACTAGGGACCGAATGGCTAGGTAGCAGTTCTGCAGAAAAGGACCTAGGGGTCACAGTGGACGAGAAGCTGGATATGAGTCAACAGTGTGCTCTTGTTGCCAAGAAGGCTAATGGCATTTTGGGTTGTATAAGTAGGGGCATTGCCAGCAGATCGAGGGATGTGATCATTCCCCTTTATGCGACATTGGTGAGGCCTCATCTGGAGTACTGTGTCCAGTTTTGGGCCCCACACTACAAGAAGGATGTGGAAATATTGGAAAGAGTCCAGCGGAGGGCAACAAAAATGATTAGGGGTCTGGAGCACATGACTTATGAGGAGAGGCTGAGGGAACTGGGATTGTTTATTCTCCAGAAGAGAAGAATGAGGGGGGGATTTGATAGCTGCTTTCAACTACCTGAAGGGGGGTTCCAAAGAGGATGAAGCTCGGCTGTTCTCAGTGGTGGCAGTTGACAGAACAAGGAGCAATGGTCTCAAATTGCAGTGGAGGAGGTCTAGGTTGGATATTAGGAAACACTATTTCACTAGGAGGGTGGTGAAGCACTGGAATGCTTTACCTAGGGATGTGGTGGAATCTCCTTCCTTGGAGGTTTTTAAGGCCCGGGTTGACAAAGCCCTGGCTGGGATGATTTAGTTGGGAATTGGTCCTGCTTTGAGCAGAGGGTTGGACTAGATGACCTCCTGAGGTCCCTTCCAATCCTGATATTCTATGATTCTATGATTCTTTTAGCCTGTTTATCTGATTTGGCTGCGCTCTTCCTGTCTGGCCACTTCGTAGTAGGTTCTTGGAACAGTAGTTCTGAGTTGTCTTTCCATGAGGAGTTGTGCTAGACTAGATGCAGGAGCTGCTGTTGGTGTTGATCTGTAATTCAGAGGAGCAAGGAATGGATCTTCCTGCTGTCAGATGTTTTTGGCTGTCTGCGCAGCTCTCTCAGCCTCTCCATTCGCTTGTGAGTAATTTGGGCTGCCAGTGATATGAGCAAAATCATATTTCATTCAGACTGACTTAAATTCTGCTGCAGTGAATTGTGGGACATTGTCCATCACTAGTTGTTCTGGATACAGAAATGAGCAAACGTACACTTCAGTTTCTCAATAACACTGCAACATGTTATGTCTTTCAAGTACATTATTTCTATATAGCTGGAAAAGTAGTCCACAATGACCTGGCAATGATGTCCTCTGAATTCACAAAAATCTGCAGCTAGTCTTTCCCAGTTCTCTCTCTTGTAGAGGTGGTTGTTCACTGGTTCAGCATTGCCTCTTAAGTTGATTTGGACTAGATCACCTTTCAAAAGCCCAATAGCATCAGATCCTCAAGTTCTTCCATCTTTCTCACTAGGCCCATCATGGCTGCTACTCTGCAGCTGAGAAGGTTGTTGGTCTTTGATCTCATACACACGGAACGCAAAGCTTTTGTCTTTGTAAATTGGTTCGGTGCCCATGCAGTTCAAAATCCCTTGAGGGAGGGTCAGAGCTGTGTGACATCAGCTCTCGAGTCAACTTTAAAGTCAATAGTCTTGCTTTGAATATTCAATGTCACTCTCCAGGCGGGCGCCATGTCATCACAAGTGATAGATCCCAGAATCAATGGGTCTTGATTGTCTGCAATATGAGTCAACTCCCTGACTGCTTCAGTGCAACGAACAGCTGCAAAATGTCCATATTTCAGGCATTTATTACAGCATGCGCCTCTGGCTGGACATGTATCATCCCTTGGGATATGACTTTTCCACACCTTGTGCATGTAGACTGGCATTTGTCCCTCTTAGCCTGCGAATTCTCTCTCCTTACCTCAGGGATTTTATGAGAAAGACTTTTAACACTTAAGTGTCTGTTTGTAGCTTTTAAGCTAGTTGCAGGTTTTTCAATTTGCTTTTGCCTGTTGTTTGACTAATTCTGACTCTTGCTAGCTGTATAGCTGTGGGTAGAGTTAAATCTCTCTTCGGCGGTAGCTACTGTGAAAGGTTTTTAGCAGTGTTGTTATAGCTGTGACAGTCCCAGGATATTAGAGGTAGGTGAGGGAATATCATTTAGACCTCACCTGGCTTGTCTCTATGAAAGGTTTTTATCTTTTAACCCAATAACCAGCCTGTTTCTGAAATTTTCATGTTTTACATTCCCCAAATCACAGTTTTCAGCCAGGGGATGCAGAGGTCTTCTAAAACTTTCAACATTTTCCCCTGGTTCTTGAATTCTTTGCTGAAAACATGCTCTTTAATAAACCACATTTCCCTCGGTTATAAAGTGTGCATCAATCTTAACCACAACCCTTGCATAGTTGTCTTTGTGATGGTCTTCAGTAAAGTCAAAGGAGGTAAAGATATGCTCTGCGTGCTTCTCCATAGCCTAAATTAAAGTCAATACCTGTATATCCCCAGTTCCTTTGTGCAGCTTGTTTGCAATGCAAAATCGTGCCAAACATTGTTTCCAGTCTGTCCATTGTGAAGGGTTATGAAAAGTGACGTTCTCTGGGGAATCAGAGTGGGGCATGTTGATGAGGTCCTGCAAACTTCGTTGCTGTTCCTTCTGTCTGCAACCTGTGTTGCTGTTTTCCTTTGGTTTCTGTTCTTAGTTTACTCCTGACACCATATCATGTTCTGTACCAGATATGTACTGCCTACAGAGCTTGTTTACACACACCAGATGGACAGTGCTTAATTTGTAATGAAAGAGGTGCTGGGGCTCAAGCAATTTTTTTACAATCATAACTGATGCAGCAAGCCCAGAGGTGCCAGGGCTAAGCCCTGGCAAAAGTTGAGCACTGCAGATGGGTTCATCATAAGAACCGTTAATGCTCTGCTGGATACAGCTGAGGTTCATTGAAATAAGGTATTTTACAGAGCGTCACCTAGTAGTCGAACAGTATCATACAGGGTAACATGCCATTACACAGGTAGCCTGGCTTGTTTGCTAGACTCCATTCCATGTTAATCTTACTAGCCAGCTGCTCCTGCCCCCGGTGTCAGCTCAGAGCAGCCGGGCAGGCTCTGCACAAAACTTATGGGAGCGGTCTGGGGGCATCAGAGCTGCACTGCAGTGGGCATAGGCAGATGTTGAATTGGCACCTCGCTGGTCTTCCCTCCAGTTGTTGAGGCCTATTTGCCTTTCCCTGGTGATGGGCGTTGTGTTCATTAACGCTATTTGGATTTAACACCCCCCCCATAAAGAACCTGTTCTGTTCCCCCCGGGCCCGAGAGGGGTTTGGTTTAAAGGGCTCGCACCAGGGCGAGATCCTGCAGCTGGGGTCCAGGAGACCCTGGGAACAGCTTGAGCCGGGCCTGTGCCACTACTAAATAAAGAGCGGCAGGGTCCCAGCAAAGTTCGGCAGGGCTGAGGGTAGTATTTAGTGTTGTGAAAGCTGGGGAGGTGGGTGGACGCTCCAGGAGCCCCCACTGGGGGTTACCCCTAGAAGGCAGTAATGGATGGGCCCCTTTCTCCTGCCCACTTGCTGGATCTCACCATCCAGTGGGGGACTGGACATCAGTCTGGTGAACGTGTCGGCGGGGGCTAGTTTGTGGTTATGAAAGGCCTGGGGAGAACTAGGCCCTCCTTTGATGCTGCGCTGCCATGAGAACGAAGGGGAGAGGAAAGGGTGGTAGCTGCAGAACCTACAAACGGAGCCGTTTCCTTATGGAGCTCCCAGGCCAGCTGTGGGATTCCTGGCCAGGGAGAGGAGGGGCAGGATTTTCACCAGGGTACCATCACTTGTCACCCTGGAAGCCAGCAAGAGCATTGCTGCACCCTGTGCTGCAGAGGCCCCCTCACTGCATGCAGACTCAGGAATGCATGTCCTTCCACAAGGGGAGCCTTGTCCCCAGGCTGCCCTGATCCTTGTCAGCAGGCCTGCAGGACACAAGGGTTCCCATCCTTTCTGCCATACGCTCTGAAGGAGAGTGAGGTAGCAGAGGAAGGCGGGAATGGGCTCACATCATTTACAACAATCCTTTTTCTGGCTAGGACCATACACAGGCCCTGCTAGCCCACCCGCCAGCCCCCATTCACAGGTCCGCAGTTTGAACGGTCTCCTATGGGCCACCAGGCCTTACATCATCAATGAAAGGCAGGAGTTTCTCAGCCACTTGCACAGCCGCGCGGCTGGCGCTCTGCCTGTCCATGCTGGCAAGGATGTTTTTCAGCACGGTGATGGCCTCGGCGATGATGTCCCTGTCTACCTCCTGTAGTTGCTCCAGGACCTCTGGCAGCAGACGCTGGAGTTTCCCCACCTGCGTGAAATGAGGAGCTGCTTTACAAAACACCCTCCAGTGACCCACAAGCCATTTCCAAAACAACGTCCACCTCCCCTGCAGACAGAAGCATGGGAACTAAGGGGGTGCTGCAGCACTCCCAGGTTTTACACGGGGCTCTGCTCCTGGCCCCGCTCACAGGGTCCCAGCTGCCAGCCCTGCGCCAACCCCCATCTGTGGCCCCAGCCTCGGTCCCCTTGCTCCATCCACCTCCCCCGCCCCCGGCTCCTGGAGCCATGGCCCTGCTCCTGAGCCCAGCTCTAGGGGTGGCAGGGGGTGTGGGCAGGGGTAAGGTGGGGTGCAGCACCTCCACTATAAAAAGTCTTCCAGCGCCCCTGCCTCCAGGTGACATGTTAGAACCTCAAAGCCTTTGCACAGCCAGCTAGGATCACGGGCAGCAGGCCCGGCTACCTGCAATATAAGCAGCTGCTTCCTTGTACCCCAGATCTCAGGGGATGGTATTTATTAGCGGGTATCATCTGTGGAAAGTTCTCTGCACAACACATTGACCCCAAATAAATCAAGTCTATTATTGTTATAGGGGTTCAAATAGCACCTCGAGGGCCTATCTGCAATCAGGGCTTGTGCTGGGGGATTTCCAGGCACAGTAAGAGACGTCCCCTGCCCTAGAGCTTACAGGCTAGGCACACAAAGGAAGGATTTCTATCCCCATTGTACAGACATGGAACTCAGGCACAGAGAGGCTACGTGACTCGCCCATGGTCACCCAGAGAGTCTGGAAGAGCCAGGAACCGAACCTGGGTTCTCCCGAGTCCCTGTCCTTACAGCCCAGCCTAGAGGAGGGAGCCAATTTTGCACACGAGTTCTAGGGTTGGTCTGTTACTAAAAGCCAGATTCAATCATTTCTGTATTTGGTTTTTGAACCTTTCAAAGACAGCCCCACAAAACATTTTTGGAGAGGGTCCAGAGAAGAGCTTGAGAACATGACCTATGAAGGAAGGCTGAAAGAATTGTGTTTGTTTAGTTTGAAAAAGAGAAGACTGAGAGGGGACATGATAGCAGTTTTCAGGTATCTAAAAGGGTGTCATAAGGAGGAGGGAGAAAACTTGTTCACCTTAGTCTCTCAGGATAGAACAAGAAGCAATGGGCTTAAACTGCAGCAAGGGAGGTTTAGGTTGGACATTAGGAAAAAATTCCTAACTGTCAGGGTGGTTAAACACTGGAATAAATTGCCCAGGGAGGTTGTGGAATCTCCATCTCTGGAGGTATTTAAGAGTAGGTTAGATAACTGTCTATCAGGGATGGTCTAGGCAATATTTGGTCCTGCCATGAGGGCAGGGGACTGGACTCGATGACCTCTCGAGGTCCCTTCCAGTCCTAGAATCTATGAATCTATGAAAATCTCAACCGGCATCAGGGAAAAAAATGTGTCAAATACAGGCTAACCGGTTCCGGAAGAAAAAATGAACCACAAGCAAGTGAAAAGCAGGCTGAGGCGCGTGGAACGATGGGAATGGTGTATGACAAAGAATGACAGTCACGCCCTCTCCACGTCTGATCGAATCGTAGTCCGGGTTTAATAAACCGGACTGACCCGCTATTCTCAGGGTAAGTAAATTATCATTAGTGAGAGTTGCCTTCAGATTGTCTCCTCTTGACCAGGCTGCCAGATCTGTGTATTTAAGCCAGCAAAAGGCCCCTGTAGAGCTCTTCAGAGGAGCAAGTGCTGCGGGACAGAGCCGTGACATCAACAGTTAAAACCTATGAGGCTTTAAAAGGGGATTTGTAGGAAAAAATGGTTCCTAATTGAAGCGAAATGGCTCTGTCTGGGCGTCCCTGATCACTGGTGTCGCCAGCATTCCCTGGGGTCTAGAGTCCACAGCTCTGCTGCTAATCTAGTGCTAGGGTTCTTTGGATCACAGAGACCCCAGACACAATCAGGCCCGGCAGTGCCAGGTACTGCACACACCCAGAGACACACCCTGCAGGAGCCAGGCTTGGAGACTTGCCCAAGGTCACCAAGCAGGTCAGTGACAGAGCCAGGAATAGAAGCTAGGGCTCCTGACTCGAGGCCAGGGCCATGTCCCCATGGAAGGTTTCAATGACCCCAGCCCTGCAGCAGCTCCCTGCGGTTCTGGGTTTATCCCCCAGCCCTCCTCCCCTCTCACCTTCTCTGGGCACAGGGACAGGTTCAGGAGGCCTTTGAGCGCCAGCCAGCGCACCACAGTGTTGGGGTCTCTCAGCTGCCCACTCAACTGGTCCAGGATGGCGTCTTCCTGCTTATTGCCAAGGTCAGGGCACTGGAGGAGCTAACACACCAACAGCGAAACAAGCTAGAGAACGGGGCTGGACCCTCACGACTCATCTCTGCCAAGGGGCCCTTAGCTCCACCTGCCACGGGCACGGCATGCGCTGTACGCCGGGCACCGCGATTGGTCACCGTGTGTGCCCCACTGAAACGCTGCTAGCGCAACGGGCCCTCGAGGCTCCAGACGAGATCAAGGCCTACCCTGCTCCCTCACTAAGGCTCAGCTGCATGCGGAGCAGGGAGGGAGGGGGCT
>NW_027054799.1:0-10000 GCF_011386835.1 Chrysemys picta bellii | reverse complement strand
CCAGTAGTATTTTGCAATAAGTGACTTGCAGCAGAAAAACGAGGGTCGTCAACGGAAACAACAAGAAAATGGCATATAACATGGGCCTTGGTTAGGTCACCTCCCTAAGAAGGGCATCACAAACCCTGTGCAGGGAGAGGCTAAGCCCTCTGGAGACAGATGGAAGGACCAAGTAACAGGTTCCAGACTCAGGTTGCTTTTCCAATGAAGCCTGAGAGCAACAGAGGTGGCAGCAGGATGTCCCCAAGAGGCAGTTCCCCATCCAGCAGGATGCCCTCATGATCCAGGTCCTCTTTGATAGATTAGAAGCAGTGGGAGCTGCAGCTGAAGGCGAGGGAGCTAGCAGAGCATGAGAAGCAGGAAAATCATTAGGCAGAACAGCGGAAGAACCAGGAGAAGCAGCAAAAGCATGAACTACAGATAGAGAAGTGGGGGGGCAAGAGGACCCACAGAGGGGACAGTGGGTGTGACGTTGCACTCCATATGATGTTATGGAAATATGCTAATGAGTGTGAATCTAATGTAACTAGAATATGCTTCATGCAAAAGGTCTCTTGTAAGGTATCGTTACAAAGTTCATAATCCGCTGAGTGTGGTCATACTATTTGTATGAATGTATCATTCTTGTATCTGAAACTAGAAATATGAAATATAACTCTGAGGTCCTATTGTAATTATGCAAAGTGTGGGCTATTAATGGTGGCTTGGAATCTTGATGGCTCCCATTTGCCAGGACGATTGTTTGTAAAGGGCTCCGTTTACTTGTATGTCCTCTTGTATACGTGTGTGCTGGCAAGTGGGTAATGAAGTCTTGCAGTGACATGTAATCATGTCACCTGAACTGGAATCCATCTTTAACCTGGTGCTGGTCCATTTAGAAGGAGGGATGGGTCCTAAAGCTATATAAGGGGTGGAACAGAACAAAGGGTGCTGCAGTCATGAGAAATCCCCTAGCTACCACCGGGGCTGGAACAAAGACTGTACCAGGGGAAAGGATTGGGCCTAAACTAGAAGGTATCTAGTCTGTCAAAGAAGCTTATTGGAACATCTCTGAGGGTGAGATTTACTTGCATTTAGCTTCCTACTGTATTAGGCTTAGACTTGCATGTTTTTGTTTTATTTTGCTTGGTAATTTACTTTGTTCTGTCTGTTATTACTTGGAACCACTTAAATCCTATTTTTTATAATTAATAAAATCACTTTTTACTTATTAACCCAGAATATGTATTAATACCTGGGGGAGCAAACAGCTGTGTATATCTCTCTGTCAGTGTTATCAAGGGGGAACAATTTATGAGTTTACCCCGTATAAGCTTTATACAAGGTAAAACGGATTTATTTGGGGTTTGGACCCCATTGGGAGCTGGGCATGTGAGTGCTGGAGACAGGAGCACTTCTTAAGCTCTTTTCAGTTAAGCCTGCAGCTTGTGGGGGACATGGTTCAGATCTGGGTCTGTGTTTGCAGCAGGCTAGCATGTCTAGCTCAAACAAGTCAGGGTACTGAAGTCCCAAGCTGGCAGGGAAAATGGGGTCAGAGGTAGTCCCAGCACATCATGTGGCAGTCCCAAAGGGGTTTCTGTGACTCAACCCGTCACAGTGGGGAAAGACCCTGGAATGCCAAGTCTGCAGGGAGACTAGACCCTAAATGGTTGCTCCAGATTGAGATTTCATGGATTGAGATCTGGTTAAAAGACAGGGAACAAAGGGTAGGAATAAATGGTAAATTTTCAGAATGGAGAGGGGTAACTAGTGGTGTTCTCCGAGGGTCAGTCCTAGGATCAATTCTATTCAATTTATTCATAAATGATTTGGAAGAAGGGGTAAGCAGTGAGGTGGCAAAATTTGCAGATGATACTAAGTTGCTAAAGATAGTTAAGACCAAAGCAGACTGTGAAGAACTTCAAAAAGATCTCACAAAACTAAATGATTGGGCAACAAAATGGCAAATGAAATTTAATGTGGTGTGACAGACCCAGACCAGTGGGGTACAGGAGTCTGGTAGAGGGCAAATATACTGGTCACTGGATGAGTAGTTTTCTGTTCCCTGAGTGACCAGAGCAGGGGCTGCACTAGAGTAATCAGGAACCTGCTAAAACCGGTTAAGGCAGGCAGGCTAATTAGGACACCTAGAGCCAATTAAGAAGAAGCTGCTAGAATCAATTAAGGCAGGCTAATCAGGGCACCTGGGTTTTAAAAGGAGTTCACTTCAGTTTGTGGTGTGAGTGTGAGGAGCTGGGAGCAAGAGGCGCAAGGAGCTGAGCGTGAGAGGGTGTGCTGCTGGAGGACTGAGGAGCACAAGCGTTATCAGACACCAGGAGGAAGGTCCTGTGGTGAGAATAAGGAAGGTGTTTGGAGGAGGCCATGGGGAAGTAGCCCAGGGAGTTGTAGCTGTCATGCAGCTGTTACAGGAGGCACTATAGACAGCTGCAGTCCACAGGGCCCTGGGCTGGAACCCGAAGTAGAGGGCGGGCCCGGGTTCCCCCCAAACCTCCCAATTGACCTGGACTGTGGGTTCTCCCAGAGGGGAAGGTCTCTGGACTGTTCCTCAGTCCACATGGTGAATCTCTGAGGCAAGAAAATCCTCCAATAAGCGCAGGACCCACCAAGATAGAGGAGGAACTTTGTCACAGTCATTTAACCCTAACTGAATTTCCTGGGTTTAGAAGGCTCAGTTTTGAGAATTATTGCAACAGCCCGGCAATGTCGTTTACCCTGAATCACTGATCTGTTCTCCCAGCCTTAGCTCCATTTTATCATCATTTGCTTGGATCAGTACATGGGGGTGTGAGCGTTTCCATTCTCAGGTAACGTAGAGGACAAAATACCAACACACTGTACACTAAGGATGGCACGTTCCAGGAGCTAAAACTGTCACCTCAGGGAAATTGATCCCTGGATTTGATTTTAAACTAGCACCAGGTGCCTCCACTTGGAAATACTCTAGGGGAACTTGAAGACTAATGACAGGTTTCAGAGTAACAGCCGTGTTAGTCTGTATCCGCAAAAAGAAGAACAGGAATACTTGTGGCACCTTGGAGACTAACAAATTTATTAGAGCATATGCTTTATCCGAAGAAGTGGGCTGTAGTCCACGAAAGCATATGCTCTAATAAATTTGTTAGTCTCTAAGGTGCCACAAGTATTCCTGTTCTTCTTTTTGAAGACTAATGTAAACTTTGGTAGGCGGGGTATTATTCAAACAAGCTGAAACAGGTATTAGAAAAAAGGTGGAGAGTAAAAAGAAATTGGAATTAGTGTAATGCGGTTGAACCACATATGGTCCTGCCTCTGAACCAGTGTCCCCTTTCCGACACCAATGTCACCCCTTTACTGGGCATTGAGAGATTCCAGGGCCTTGCAGGTTGGCTTCCCATTGGAGCAGAAATCAGTGACCTAGTCTGGCTATTTTCTTATTGTAACTTGTTTATTTACATTATAAACGACCCCAAGGGAAGCAGGCATGGGAGGGGCTTGGAGCGTCCTTTAAAGGTCAGGGACAAGCTGGGAAGGGGCCAGGCTGAGCACTAAGGACCAGGCCCTAGGAGGGAAAGACAGGGCAGTTTAGGAGATGGGGCAGATAGTCCAGTTGGTTTCGGCTCCCAGGACCAGACACCCAGAGGTGAAGGTGATTGTCGGGACTTCTGTCCTTCTTCCCCAGTGTAGATTTGATAGTGGAGAAGACTGATGCCGTAAGGGGGAAGTGAGTTACCCCAAGGTCACCCAGTGAGTTTATATCACGAATGCATACTCGGAAGGAACCAATAGAAACATGGATTTTCCAGTCTCTTCTTTCTAGGAGTCCCCAGGGCTAAGGTAAAACCCCTGCGGCCCCTCCCCATTCTGCTCACCTCCAAGATGTGCTGGAGTTTGTCTGTGCTGGGGGGTGCTGTCAGCAGGATCGAGAGCTCGTCATCCATGTTCTCTGGGCAGGCCTTGCTCAGAGCCTGCCAGCGGAGGGAGACCAGGGGTCAGGAGCCTCTATTAGCACCGGTGTGCCGTTGACCAGGAGCTGGATGAGGTAAGCGCCGCCTGGCCGGAGCTCGCACCCAGAAACCCTGCCCCAGGTCGGAACCCCCTCCCACACCCAAATTCCCTCCCAGACCTCACACCCGGCACCCCAACCCTCTGCCCCAGGTCGGAACCCCCTCCTGTACCCTAATCCCTCCCAGACCCCACACCCCCACCCGCACCCCAATCCCCTACCCCAGCCCTGAGCCTCCTCCCGCACCCAAACTCCCTCCCAGAGTCCGCACCCCAACCCTCTGCCCCAGCCTGGATCCCCCTCTGGCACCCTAAACCCCTAATCTCCAGCCCAATCCCAGAGCCCGCATCCCCACCGGAGCCCTCACCCCTCCCTGCACTCCAACCCCCAGCCCCAGCCCAGTGAAAGTGAGTGAGGGTGTGAGAGCGAGCGACTGAGGGAGGTGGGCTGGGCTGGAGTGAGTGGGAGTGGGGCCTTGGGGAAGGGCATGAAAGGGGTTGGGTCAAGGGCATTTGGTTTTGTGCAAGTAAAAAGTTGACAACCCTACCTAAGGACCTTTGAAAAGCAATCTCCTTAGCACCGCTCCTGATACCAGGGGCCAAGGCGCCCCCGGACATGAGAACCACAATAGGCCAGAGCAAAACGCTGCGTTAGAAATCGGAGCTCAGGCTGCCAAGCGAACGATAGCTGACAGACAGGAGATGTGGGAATTAAGGTTGTGCCTTCAGCCAGCAACTGGTGTTCATCCGTTTGCACCACACACACACCTGTAGCCAGGGCCACTATTTCCTTGTCTGTCTGCCTGTTTAGCGTCTCTCGGTCCTTACTGTGCCCATCACCGTGGTGTCTGAGTGGCAAACCAAGGGTTTGACGTGTGCATATGAAACTGCCTGACTGGAAGGACGTGGTTTGGGGTGGATCAGTGACTGCTGGGGCGATTGGTGGCAGAAGGCTCTGAGGGCCTGGCTCATTCCGACCTGGCTCATTCCAATGGCTTCTACAGCTGAGAGCAGCCCAGTCTCCTGCCTGGGTCCGACGCAAACCAGGAAGTACAGGACCACGGTCAATAAGAGCAGCTCAAAAGATCATTTTCGCTGAGCCCAGCCCTGCACAGATTTCCAGCTTAGGTTTGCATTTTCAGCAAAAGTTCTTGTTGATTATTTTTTCCCAACCCCCTTCTGCCTCCATAATAGCCAGCCACCCCGTCAGTCGCATCCTGGGGCGCTCCAGGGACAGCGTACGTGCGTGTATGTGTACATCTGTATATATCTGTATGTGTACATGTGTGTACGTGTATGTACACATGAGTGTGTGCACATGTGAGTGTGCGTGTGTATGTGTACATGTGCCCCAGTCAGATGTATACATCTGGATTTCCCTTGAAAGAATTTTCAAATTGAGCTGATCAAGTGCAATGGCAAAGCACCCAATTCCTCTGCCCCCCAACTGCCTTCGCTGCTTTAACGTACAACCTGCTCCGCTGGCACCTCTGACTCCTGAAAGCCCTAACGCTCCAGGGGAGCAGGCCGTGACCTGCCCTGCCCTGGCTGCCCCGGGTGTTACCTCGGAGGGAATCGTTCCAGATTCCAATGGGTGGCAGGTCCAGGGAAGAGCCTTATCTGGGGGGAGGCTGTACCAGACCCGCCCGACCCAGGCAGGCTCCCAGGTACTCTCTGCTCGGGGCTGATAAGGCTCCTTAGCAGTTTCTCTCCAAACAAATTCCAGTTCAAGACACCTGAGAGCTCCACAGCAGGGCAGCATCCCCGGAGCGCAGCAGGGCGGGGGTTAGGGGGAGCAGTCGGTAGCAGCACCTGCCCCTCGTACGGCAGGAGCGAGAAGTGCCAGCCTCTCTGCACAGAGCAGCAGCGTTCAGCCTGGGCCAGACGTACTGCGGTGATGGGTAAGAGCGGGCTCGGAGAGCCAGAGGGTCTGTGGGGCAGCCCTGGGCCCTTCTGCTCCGCACTAGGGCCGGGTGGGCGTGTTCAGCTGGGATTGGAACCCACCAGCACTTGTGGGTGTGAATGCGGGGCTGGAATGCAACGTGGGGGGCTCCCACCTCGCCTGCGGGCGACTAGGGGGAAGGGCAGAGAGACACCTGGGCTGAGACCCCAGCTCCAGGGAGACAGTCACCCCGGCCCAGCCGGGTTAAATTGCCCAGCTGTGTGACAGCCCCCCCATCCCAGATGGGTTCCCCCCCCCCGGTATGTCACAGCAGGGTAATGTGCGTATTGAACGGCAGGGGTTGCCAGGGACTGGCTGGGAGAGGCTTTTGGGGATGGAGGAAGCAGCACTAAGGTACATGACAACCTCCCTACAGAGGAGGGGCCGTGCCCCGCAGGTGTGGGGCAGGGAGCTGGGACACTGCGCGGTGGGTCATTGTCTGGCCCAGGCCCTTCCTAGCCGGAGGCCGAGGCATTTTCTTCAGGTCACCTTCCGCTGCAGCTTGGCCACGGGCCCCCATACCCACTAGCCCAGCCAGGGATCCCAAGTGGGGATTGTCACGAGTGGCTCCTCCCTGCCGCCAGCAGCTCTTCACTGCCAGGGAATTCCTGAAATCCTGTGTGCCCCTCCCCCACCCACCTCCTGGGGCTGTGAGTGCCCCCCCCGGACACCCCCTCCCCCCGAGCTCTGAGTGCCCCTGGCCAGTCCATCCCCTCAGTCCCCCCCACTTCCTGGGCCTCTGAGTGCCCTCAGCCAGTCCCCCTCCCACACCCCGGGGCTGAGTGACCTTGGCCAACCCCCGTCCCTTCAGGAGGAACTCCCAGTACCCACCCAGCCCCCACACCTCAGGGTTCCCCTCCCTGCGGCTCTGTGGCCATACTCCCACCAGGCCAATTCAACCAATTCCCCTGAATCGGGCCCCGGGCCCAAGCCTCGGTACGGTGTACCGGCAAGAGCCTGTGCGCTGTACCAGGGTGGCCCGGCTTCCCCAGGGGGCAATTTAAAGGACCTAGGGCTCCCAGCAGGGGCCGGAGCCCCAGGCCCTTTAAATTGCCACCAGACCCCCACTGCTGGAGCCCTGGGGTAGGGCTGCGGGGCTCTGGGGGCTATTTAAAAAGTCCGGGGCTCCTGCTGCCTCTACCGCCCCGGCCCTTTAAATAGCCGCTGGAGCCCCGCTGCGTCCCCAGGGCTCCCGCGGCTATTTAAATGGCCGGGGCGGTAGAAGCAGGGGAGCACTGGGCCCTTTAAATAGCCCCCAGAGCCCTGGGATAGCGGGGGGACTCGGGGGCTATTTAAAGGGCCGGGGCTCCAGCTGCCTCTGCTGCACCCCGTCCCCGCACCAGCCCCGCACCCCCTGCCCTGCCCGCAGCCAGCCCCGTCTCCAGCCAGCCCTGCACCCCCTGTCCGCAGCCAGCCCCTGCTGCACCCCTGCCCTACCTCCAGCCCCGCCCCCCTGTTCTGCCCGCACCAGCCCCGCCCCCCTGCCCTGCCTGCAGCCAGCCCTGCACCCCCTGCCCACAGCCAGCCTCTGCCGCACCCCCTGCCCTGTCTCCAGGCAACCCCTGCCGCACCCCCCTGCGGCCCTGCCCAAAGCCAGCCAGCCCCACACACCCCTGTCTCCAGCCAGCCCCGCACCCCTTGCCCTGCGTGCAGCCAGACCCTACCTCCAGTGAGCCCCTGCACTGCCTCCAGCTAGTCCCATGTCCACTGGTGCCCTGCAGTTCCCAGGGCAATAACCCTGCACACCTGCTTCAATGAGGGGGGCAGGGAGCAGCTGGGACCCACACATGTGCACACCACTAGGGTGACCAGACAGCAAGTGTGAAAAATCGGGACAGGGGGTGGGGGATAATAGGATCCTATAAGAAAAAGACCCCAAAACCGGGACTGTCCCTATAAAATCAGGACATCTGGTCACCCTAGCACACCCCCAGGGAGTGGCGGGGCCCACACACGTGAAACGGAGCTCATTAATAACCGATCAACAGCATATATGATGCAATGTACATAATATATAATTTTATTATTTATATAGTTATGGAAAGTAAATAATACATGGAAGAAATGAAAGGCTTTTTTTTACATTATTTTTTTGGTTAGTCATCCCTGCCGGGGCCCCGCCAAAAATGTTCGAATTGGGCCCCGCCCTTCCTAAAGCCAGCCCTGCTGGAGAGAACAGGAGGATTCAGTCAGCAGGGGCTGCCGATCCGTCCCATTCACCAGAGCTGCCATCCTGTGGCTTCAGCATTAGTGGCTGAGGTGACTTGGGGAAAGGTCTCAACCTCCCCACATCCCACTTCACTGCTGCCAGAATCCCTCCTGCCCCCCCCCGCTACAGTCCCCTCCTTACCCAACCTGGGTGGGGCTGGAGGAGAGGGGTCTGAGAACTTGAGCTGTGGATTGGAGGTGGAACAGCTGTCAGGGGCACTGAGGGGGAGGTGGCAGGAGCTCCCCGTACAAGGAGGAGGGTTGCCACTGGAGGTCACTAGGAAGGACAACAAGACTCCATCCTGGGGGTCAGGAGGGGGAATCCATCCCTCAGAGGTGGGCAGGGGCTGGGTGGAAATGCTGCTGTTTCCAGGGGTCGTTAATCCCCCCTGATTCCTCAGAGGCGTCTGAGTCTCAGACAGGTTCTCGTTCCCTTGCAGCAGGAGGACGTCACGGCCAATGTGATGCGCCAGCTCCGTATCATGCGGCACTTGCGCCAGGTGCCCGAGGCGCTGCAGGGCCTGTGCCTCTGAGGCCACCAGCAACTCCCGCTCCCTGCTGCAGGTACTGCTTTGGCTCTCTGTAAATGGGGAGCTAGTGGAAGGGGAAATGGAGCCCCCTGGCATTCACAGAAACCCTCTCCCCTCTCTGTGGAGCAGGGTCCTTTCCTCTGCCCCCAAATTCCTTCATCTGGGACAGGAGCTCTTTCCCTCACATCCATTCCCCTCCCCCCTTTCCTTGATCTACCCCCATCCCATTCCCCCTGCGCCCAGGCAGAGCTCTGCCTGCCCCATATGGTGCAGAAAGGCCGTTGTGTCAGGGCCCCACCCCTAGCCCCACTGAAGCTCCGAAAGCTCCACTTTTGAGGAGGTGGGGGTGGGACAGAGGCTCAGGGCTAGCTTCACCTCCTGCCCTTTATTCTCCCCTTGGCCCTTCTATGGGGTCTCTGGGTGTGAATCGGAGCCTCATTCCCAGCTGTCTTCCAGGCCCTGGGATCTGGCACAGCCTCCCAGACGGGCACAGCCTGCAGCTGAGCCACGTCAGGGAGCAGTGGGGACAGGTCACCTCGTCCCATCCAAGCAAGCAATGCTGGGTGTCAGAGAGGCTTAGATGGGAGACCCTGCTCTCTCATGGAGGTAAGAGCCATTTACTCCTTGGGGCGTGTGGGTCTCTTGGGGGAGAAATGGGATCCTCGATGCACAGCCAGGCTGGGAGCTTCCCCTGTCCCTGGCTCCCAGTGACAGCGATGAGATGAGGAGGGATGAAGCTTGGAGAAGAATAGAATTTGCCCCCGCGTGGGCCAGGTTCTAAGAAGGAGGGTATATAACGGGGGGCTTGGGCTGTGGGTTATAAAGCCTGGAGCTAGGCCAAATGGATTACAGAGTGAGCTCCAGCTGAGGGGAAACCAGGGGAAACCGCAACAAAGGTACAGGAGCAGGCCTAGCTGTTCGGTACAGGGCCTTGGGGCAGAGCCTAGAATCCAGGGTAGGACTGGTTCTCCCATGGTCTCTAAGGAAGGGGATGTACAGGGCCATAGAAAGGGCTACCAAGGCCAGCAAGGGCAGGCCGAGCCAAAGTCAGGCTGAGGAAAAGCCCCCAAGGGACAGAGGATCTTGTTTCAGTTAAAGACATTTTTTGAATTTTCGTTTGGGATGAGCGCGACCCAGGAAGGAGTGGGACTAAAAGATGGTCACCTGGCCGAAGGGCTGAGTTCCCAGCCCAAATCCTGCTGGCGGGCGTGCTAGCCCAAGAAATCTGTGACCCCAGGCCTTGAAGGAAGGGGCACCTATCGGTGAGTGAACTCTGTTACAAGCCTGCTTCCATTGTGGAAACAGCCTGGTATTGGAGAGCGGTGGGGATGGCCTGTTG
>NW_027054798.1:0-10000 GCF_011386835.1 Chrysemys picta bellii | reverse complement strand
CCGAACTATCCTGGTAGAATGAGAGCACTGTGGTTATACTGCCCCTCCCCTCCCCAGGGTCCTCCCTCGAGCCTGAGCCCCCTACCCCGCAGACAATCCCCCTGTGTGCCCCACCAGCTCTGTCCCCCTCCCCCATAGCTGAGCCGAGGGGGAGGAGCTGCTGAGCACTGTGGGGGCAGGGGCTCAGGGCCACCTCTGGAGCTGGTTCGGCCCCTGGCCTGCCTGGGCAAGCCCCTGAGCAGCTCCCAGAGCCGCTGGAGGTGTGGGGAGAAGGGAATGAAAACCCCTGACAAGGAGGAACTGGCTCTCCCTGCTGCCTGGACTCTGGGGGCAAGGCTTCTAGGCATGAGCGAGAGATCCCCAGCTGTTAGCCGGGGCTAGCCCTAGTATAGGAGTTGGTGAGATTGAAGGGTAGAACTCCCAGCCAATTTGGGGGGGTGCCTGGTTCCCACACGGTGCCCTGCGGTTGGCACCAGCGCTCTTCAGTCACTGCCGGGGGCTTGGCAGCCGTTACCGGAGAAAGGGATAACGAAGCTGTGTAAAGCAAACAGCCAGTCGAGCAGCACCTCCCCCACCCCGGCTGGCTCATTCCCAGGCGCTGGAGGCCTCCGAATGGGAGTAGTGGGCTCACTAGCGCAGGCCGGCCTTGCGAACCCTTCGGAGAACTCAGCGTTTCTTTGGGCCCAGCGCTGGCGGGGGGGCGGGAAGGTGCATTCAGTGGATAAGTGGATCTAGGGGTGACCCCGGCATGGGGGAGAGGAGCAGAATCAGGCCCACGATGCCCTGATCTTGGATATGGCAGATGATAGAAGCTCTCCGACGGGTTCTCTACTCACCCCTCTCCACCTTCTTGTGGGCCAGGGCCCCGTTGCCCTGCACGGGGGTTACGCAAAGGAGCGCCATCATGGACAGCGCAGACAGAAACACGAGAGAGCTGGACTGGAACCCTGCAGGGGACAGAAACCGCTGGACATGAGACCAGGAGAGAGTTTCACAAGTGCCTAAATCCCACTAGACGTCACTGGAATTTAGGCACTTAAGTGACTTAGCCACTCTTGAAAATGTTACCCTTAGACGCTAAGGCCAGAGTTTTCAGAGGGCTCAACTACTGGGCCAGATTTTCAGAAGAGCTCAGCTCCCAGGTAGGCACCGCAGGACATGGCTGGATGTTCAAAGGGGCTCAGCATGGGGGGGGTGGGCCCAAGTCTCTGGAGATGGGGTGAAGCCCACCATTCACCTCTCCCCCGGCCCGGCCACTGTCTCCGTCTCTGCAGCCGGCCCGATTAGCACACAGCTGGGACCCAGCTGCAGGGTAAAAACCATTCAAAGATTGCGGCTCCGATGGCCTGGCTCCCGGGTCCCGGGCGGGTCAGGGCCGGCTGGAGCGCTCCCTGTGGTGGGGAAGGAGCTGCCGCCTCTCTCCCCGCGCTGTACCGCTGCAAGGGGAGTGCTGCTCGGAGCAACTCCCTCTGTCCCAGCTCCCCCCGTCCACAGTCACTACCACCAGCCGGAGGGCAGTGCCCGCTCACCCACACAGAGACAGCAGCTGGGCAGCCTCCGGCAGGGCTCTGCCCCCCTCAGATGAGCGCCAGGTGAGAGGGGCCCAGGGCACAGAGCTGCTGTGTGCCCCACGCCAGGCATGCTGCCCCCTGCACTGCAGCCCAGCAGCCCAGAGGGGGACACGCTGCTGACACTGCAGCTGTTCTGTAGGCCCAGCTCAGGCCAGGCTTAAAGTGGGCAGAGTCGCCAGGGGCCACAGTCCTGGCCAAAAAGAGTTCAAAATGGAGCCGGGTCGCTGAGGGGTGCACTGGAAGCGCTGCCCTAGCAAGGGCATGGCCATTTATTTCAGCCGGGATTAACATAGACACCCCTCCCCCGCCCCACACATGCTTTTCCCAGGCCACCTTCAGCACTCAGCGCAGGGATTCACAATGACCTTGCCGGGATCAGCAGCCCAGAGCAATCCAGACTCTTGGCCAGAAACCGGCTCATTCACCCCCCGCCCCCCCGCCCAGGTATATCTATCCCGGCCCTGGTATTACATCTTGTGTAGCTACAGCCCACATAACGCAGAGCACGGCATATGCAGCCCCCAGTGGTAAATAGGTTGTGTGTGTGTGTCAAACCAGAACCGGCTAAAGCCGCACTGGAGTCCGGCACCATGCTTTCTGTCAGCCATCATTGTATTCATGTGGTGTTGCAAAGTTAGAAAGTCCACAACTAACCCCACAAGTGACCGTGATACAAACGTGCAAATGAATTAGAGAGAGAGAGAGAGAACACCGTGTAAACGACACACCGAAACACACTGCTGCAATGGAAACACTTTGCCAAGACATGATCCCCAGACAGATTTCATTGGAAACACCTTCTTTTTGGAGCTGCCTGGACCCCAAATTCTTCAGACAATGTCACAGCCCAAGTAACTGTGACACGCTGCCAGCAATCTCAGGTATCCTTGTGAGAGAGAGGAGAGAGGCGTAACCCCATGGCAGGCAAAGGGTTAACGCTTTAAAGGAGAAGGATTTCAGTGAGTCTGACAAGCCAGAACTACAATGTTTGGAACTGAAGTGAAATAACAATCTGGAGTCACTCATCCTTGAAAACACGCCCCCCCTTCTCCTGACGCCCCAGAGGAGCAGGGACGCTGCCAGCTAGCAGCCGTTCACACACTGTAATAGTCTAAGACACAGAGGGCCTGAGTTCGACCTGTGACCTTGGAAAACTCATTACACTGCACCATACCTCAGTTTCCCCATTTTTAAAACATGGCTTATGCTAGTTCCTTTGTGTTCTAAAGTACTTTGGCCCCAATGCCCAAAGGTACCTGGGGCAGGGAGGGAGGATTCCTGCCTAGGGTCCAGCAGAGCGCTGGGCAGGGGATCTCCGCCAGGATCCTGGTACCCCATGACCCCGGGGGCACTCTTTACCCACCAGGAGGCACTGCCACACTCCTAGCTAGCCAGGCTCATGCTGCAGCATGCACTTGCTGGGGGAAATGCTGCTCCGTTTCAAAGGAAAAGCAGCATGTACCTCACTGCGCCCCCATCCCTTGTGCCTCGGCCAGGCAGGGTCGGGAAAGCAGAGGATGCACCAGGACTCCCCTCCCCCTTGTGCACCTGCCCGGGCTGAGGGGCGGCACTGAGAGGAGTGCAGGCTGCCCCTCTCTATGCGGTAGTTACTGCGTCTGTCTGGGCACGTTCCTTCCTGTGCCCGGGCACTCAGGGCACATGGTGTCCCACAGGGGCCACATAGCATGCCCTGCCACTGCACCTCCCCCACGTGCCCACACCGCCTGGGGCTCTGGTGCCCACCACCAGGCTCTGGCCCTACATCTCCAGGCTGTGTGAAATACTGGGCATTTCAATAAAACTCACCCATCCCGACGCTGCAGCTGAGCGGGCGAGTTAGCACCCTGAAGCGTCCCCCACTTCCACATCAGAAACCAGAGCCGGGGCTCCATGCCTTTATGGGGAAAGCGCCACTCCACACCCAGCTTATCTTGCTTTTTCAACTGCTGGCCTCAAGCCTGGCCTGTGGGCAGGGAGGGAGCCCCCTCCGGAACGTCTGCCCATCCTTTATTTACCGCAGATACCAGATTTCTTGGGCTCCCTCCCTCCTCCCCGAGAACGCCAACGTTTCTGAAGCCGGGCAGGTGTGAGCCAGGGATTTAATTTCTCAGTGGGACTCTGCGGCATTACCGTATCATCGACCTTCCAGACGAAGGACGCACTAAATGGAGAGGATCAAGCCAGAGGAGATGGCAGGAACGGGGGTTGTGCAGAACGCGATGGGGGTGTAACGCTTGTGCCAGGTGGTATTGTCAGTGACAAGGACAAGAATCAGGATCTCGGGGTTCCTCTTAGCATTGCAAAGCAGAACCAGCTGGAGCGCCCCTCCCAGAAATCTGGGAAACTGACCAGCACGCCCCTAACAGGCAGCTGTTCCCCCGTCGTGAGCGCTGAGTCTGTGTCTAACACACGAGAACTTTTATTTAGAGGAGAAAGAAACGCAGCATGAACTGGGGAAACCACCACAAGAGTGACTCAGCAGTATGTGAACTGTGAGTGAAACGCCCGCCCTACAATCCATTGGGCAGCAGCCCCTTGCCTCAGTTTCCCAGCTTGGGATGAGAGAGTCCAATGGACGAATGTCCCTTTGGCACACCCCTCCCATTTTCCCTCTGCTGTCCCCTTACCCAGTTTACGGGCCCAGCTCAGCAGAGTTTGAGAGTTCAGGGGGGATTCGGGGGGGGGGGGGGTTCGCCTCCTGCCCCACGGAGAGAAGGGGTGGGCCAGGGATGCCTCTGCCTCTGCTCTGCACCGCTGCTGCTCCATGCTGCTGTCTCTGCCTGGAGCTGCGATGCCATGCTGTGAGGGGCCTCCAGCCCGGAGTGAGTCCAGCTCTTAGTGACTTCCCTGGCTAGGGGGAACCTCGCTGCTGCTCCCCCTGTACTGTCTTTCACCACAGCACCGGCTCTATGGTGCCCAGGGAAACCCGCTTCACAGTGTTTTCAGCTCTAGGGATCACTGAGAAGAAACCAGGACTTCCAGCTGAGTCCAGTCAGCTCTGTCTTTAAGCACTGGGCAGACCCAACGTTTTGTAGGCGCCTTTCACCAAACCCACACACCCGGTGGGAACTCCTCTCCCCACCCCCCTCGGACTTTCAGTTCCATTTGATATCACTAACCCCTGCTTAGCACGTGGGGTTACAGAGACTGAACCCCCGCTCCCGCCATTGTCCCGACAGGTCACGGCCGGGTGAGGAGATACCTGAGTGGGATGGGCTGGAGCGAGACTGCGCTGCTGCTGCATCTGTCCCACAGGGAAGAGGATCAAACTGGATTCATTCGGCGACTGTCAAGGCAGCTGCTCTCTGTGTCCCAGCTCTCTGGCTGGGATACAGGGGGCAGGAACTGGTGCATTAGAGGGAACAGCTTCACGTCCGTATAGTTCTGGAAAAGAGCACCCAGGTGGTTCACCCGCATGCACGCTTCTCGACCCTGCAACCTGCCAGCACCTGGCACACGCCATCGAAATGTGCAACAAAGGACATGAGATGGGACCTGTTTATTTTGTTGCACGTGGCACCAGTTTGCTTAGTGTGATGTGCTCCAGTCTGCTCATTTGGGGACCAGGTTTTGGGATGAGGGGGAGTTTGTGCTGTCACACAAACAACGAATGAATCTCCCACATGCAATTCATGCTGCCTCCTCCCCCCCGCCCGCACACCCCGAATGCCAGCTGCAGCCGGCCCCATAAGTCTGGCTGCCCCAACAAACTGGTAAAGCAGCTTCCAGTGGATTCTGGCTGATTCTGGCTACGCATCTGTGACGAACTGGGACTGTTCTTACTGTGGTCTTTGAATGCTGACAGGGGAGTGTGGCTGGGATAGTCTGCATTGGGGGATGGGAGACTGACCGGAGAATACCTGAGCATGTAACATGAGAACCCAGGAAGGGGTTAGAGGCCAGGTGACACCTTTGCCCGGGAAACTGAACAAAGGCTGTGGGAGGGGTCGCAGAAGGGAGAGTTTCAGGAGCTGGCTGGTGGAATGGCTGGGAGGCAGACAGGGCTCTGACCTCCCAAGGGGGCTGGGGTGCCCGAGGACCCCAAGATGGACCTAACTGAGGGGGTCCTGTTTTCTGTGCCTGCGGGACCTGTCTTGAACTGTGTCCCTGTCGTCTAAATAAACCTTCTGCTTTACTGGCTGGCTGAGAGTCATGGTGAATCGCAGGAAGCCGGGGGTGCAGGGCCCTGAGTCCCCCCACACTCCGTGACAGGATCACCCCCATCAGCTGGGCGTGCTGGGCCGACCCCATGCACAACAGGGGCAGCAGCGCGGCCGCCCTCACGCTCTGATTGTGACTCGAGATTGTGGGGGCTTCTCACCTGTCCCATGGAAACGTGGCCAAAGGCGCCAATTGTCCCTTCATCAAAATGGCGCCATCTCCCACTGCTGCCAGCGGGGCTGAGGCCTGCGCGAGGGCCGCCCCGTCCCCACGCTCTGTCTGCATATGGCAGGCAGGCTGCCCCCCTGACGCTGGCTGCCACCTCCCGCTGGGCTCCAGGAGGCTGAAGCCGAGCCCACAGGCAGACTGGCTGAGGCCATGGTTCAGGGCCTGGACAGCGCATGGGGACTGTGAGGGGATGTGGGGGGAAGGCTGAGCGGGTTGCAGGGGGGTGTGGGGGCAGGGATAGGGGGCAGGCTGAGGGGGACAGAGGGATATGGGCATGAGGGAGACAGAGTGTGCAGGGGGAACGCAGACAGGGGTAGTGGGTGTGGGGGGCAGGGAGAAGGCTGAGGGTGCCAGGGAGTGTGGGGGGCAGGGGGAAGGCTGAGGGGGGCATGGGGATGGGGCAGAGGGGAGGCTGAGGGGGTTGGAGGTGATCATGTGGGATATAAGTGCAGGGCATGTGGGGGCAGGGGGCAGAAGAATGTGGGGGAAGGTTAAGGGGGCCGGGGTGTGGGGAGCCGAGGGAGGCTGAGGGGGGTACAGGGGGATGAGGACAGGAAGGAGGCTAAGGGAGGCTGGAGGGAGGCTCAGGGAGATGTGGGGGGCAGGGGAGAGGATAGGGTTTGTGCGCAGAGGACAGTCATAGAATCATAGAATCATAGAATCTCAGGGTTGGAAGGGACCTCAGGAGGTATCTAGTCCAACCCCCTGCTCAAAGCAGGACCAATTCCCAACTAAATCATCCCAGCCAGGGCTTTGTCAAGCCGGGCCTTAAAAACCTCCAAGGAAGGAGACTCCACCACCTCCCTAGGTAATGCATTTCGGTAGGGCTTAGGGGCCACAAACGAGACCAGGGCCCCCTGGTGCTAGGCGCTGTCCAAACACATGATGAGAGATTGGCCCCACCCCAGAGAGCCTACAGTCTACACAGACAAAAAGTGGGTGGGGAAACAGAGGCACGGAGAAATGAAGTGACCAAAGCTAAAGAGCAGGTCAGGAATAGAACCCAGGTGTCCTGACGCCCAGGCCTGTGCCCTCAACCAAACCTATACGGCTATCCTGAGGTCAGCACATCCTTCAAACGGGGACCTGTGCTCGGAACCAAATACAGGGCACGTTCCTTTTGGCTTCTTTCTGATGAATAAAGGGTAGTTGTTGTTAAAGCCCTGTGGGGTTTGATTTGCTTTTACATTAGAAATGCAGATCTTGTCCACCCTTCTTTTTTCGTGGCTGGCTCTATGGGTGACGACAGAACTACTGGGTTGACGAGGTCGGTTTATTATTATTTAACGTTTCTCTCGTGGTAGTGCTGAAAGACCATTATCAGTTGGGCCCTACTTTTGCTGGGGCTGTACAGACATACCTCAAGTGTCACTCCCGTGCTATTCTGTTCTGTGCAGGTCATTATACCACGTTCTCATCACAGTATCACAGCACCTTCCAGTGGTGCATTACGCTACATGACTAACACCCATCACATATTTGTTCCCTTGTCCTCTCCCAAGGGTGAGAAGTGTGCCCGATCAAGAGGGCTTTTTAATAATACACACACACACGTTGCTGTGTGTGTATATCAGAGAAGGCGCTGTAAAGAAATGCCTTGCATTGGAGCGGATGGTGGGGCGGTTTGGGATGGTCCTTAGTGGCACCTTAGAGACTAACAGGTATATACACAGCACATGAAAAGATGGGAGTTGTCTTACCAAGTGGGAGGTCAGTCTAATGAAGTCATCTGATGAAGTGGGTTCTAGCCCACGAAAGCTTATGCCCAAATATATTTGTTAATCTCTAAGGTGCCACAAGGACTCCTCGTTGTTTTTTATGATACAGACTAACATGGCTACCACACTGAAACCTGTCTCTTGTTATAGCGTCCTACTGTGCCAGAGAAGCAAAACTATCACCCACAGTCTGTGCCCCAGAGAACTTACAGTCCAAACAGGGTGACAGAGAAGTATACTAAGATGTGCACAGTACACTCAGTGTGATCACAGATTTGCACAGCTTTCTCACAAGTACCAAGGATATGAAACCTGAGTGATCAAGGGAGGAAGGAAGGGGGTTTTGGTCAGGCTGCTTGAAACAGGTGCATGGGGAGGAGGTCGGTTGTTCTGGTTGGCACCCATTTCACTCAAATGCCGAACACACAGTAGGGAGAAAAGCTCTCTTTGCTAAATATTCAGTGGTCATGCTCCTTTGGTTTGAGGGATTAGAAAACTCCCTCTGGAGCCCACCAGCAGAAACAGGGAAGCTAAGACTGGGTATGTCTAAAGTGAAAAACAAGAAAGAAACAAACAAAAAAAAGCCTTTTCATGCTTTCTTTATCCACCATAAAGAAGAAAAAAATAAGAGCTCAAACCCAATTGTTTAGCATGTCACCTTTAATGAGCGGAGGTGAACTTTGTTGAGATCCTAGGAACAGAGTGATGCACTGTATGATTATAGATGTGTCACGGTGTGTTTGTGTGTGAGTGCACCTTTGCTTACTCACCTATATGCACGCACATTTCAGAGGAGAGGGGAGGGGAAGGCAAAGCCGCCTCGGAAAGGTGAGCGGCGTCTGATATGGATTTGTGTGAACAGTTTGGGTGGCCGACGCTCTCTTCCTTTCAGGCAGTATTTGCTAAATTAATGCGATGTCTCTGAGATGAATCACCGTGCAGCCTGGTGGCAGTACCTGCATTGCCGGCCGGCTTTTAACATTACTAGCGCACCTTTCACAGGAGTTTTACCTTCTAATACATCAGGGCTCAATAGAGAGAGAAGAACATTACTGTTCTGAGAACTCGGCCGTGGACGGATCAGCTTTGCATACTTGTCAGGGAGGGGAACGCGCGCACACACTCATGAGAACATTGTTCCTGCTGAGGAAATCAAGGAGCCTAACGCATCTTTAAATTCATAGGGAACAACTGGGGCTGGCAGATGGGGGGATCATGGCAGCTCTCCCGGCCAGGGAGGTGGGGTGGCCTTCCTCTCCCAGCAGCCGGGGTTGGGCCGTGCTGCAACGTTCCCAACTCTCAGGCAGGGCTGGCTCTAATTTTTTTGCCGCCCCAAGCGAAAAAAAAGAGTGCCGCCCTCCATAGCGCCGCCATAACACACGCCCTCAGCACCGCGACGCCACCCCACCTCCGCGGAGCTCCGTGGAGCCGAACACCCCTCCCCCCCGCGGAGCGCCGCCAAATGCCGTGCCGTCGAACCCCCCCACCGAACACCCCCCCCCCCCGCGGAGCGCCGCGCCGTGCTGCTGAACCCTCCCACCGCCACACATATCTCCCACCGAGCGCCGCGCCGCCAAACACCCCACCGCCGAGCCGTGCTGCCAAACAGCGCCCCCGCCCCCGCGGAGCGCCCCGCCGTGCCGCCACCCCCCCCGCCCGGAGCACTGCTGCCGAATCCCACCCCCCAGTGCCCCCTACACGCCCAGCCGACGAAACAAAAACAACCCACCCCACCCCCAGCGACCAAACTCCCCCCCGCAAAAAAAATCCCAACCACCCCAAGATTGGCCGCCCCTTATCAGGTGCCGCCCCAAGCACGTGCTTGATCGGCTGGTGCCTGGAGCCGGCCCTGCTCTCAGGGGCTGAGTGCGAGTCCCGGGCTTTGGGCACCAACAGGAGGAGCTGCTGTGATAGTGGGAGAAGCTCCTTTGACGCCGTGATGTTCAGGGCTCGGCCTGAGGGCAGAGCTCTGTGCGAGAGCCCCAGGGCTGAGGGCACAGACCTGCCCTGCTCTCCCTGCGTGTCTGACCCCATAGCAGAGAGGGTGCCAGGGCAGGGCACGGGGGGCCTCAGCAGAGGAGAGGGCGGCGGGAGGCAGAGGAGTGTTGCTGCTGGGTGCAAACAGTACCAGGCAGTGGCTGGTCAGGAGAGGCGCTGGTCAGAATTTGCCAGTGGAACTGTTTTTCCATCAGAAATTGCCAGCTTGTCAAAATCCAAACCTTTCGTGGGAACACGTCGATTTGGACAAACCTTCAGACAGAAAGCAGGCAGGTTTCGCACGGAAAGCTGCTTGGCTCCCTGCCAGCTCGCCCGCCTGCCCAC
>NW_027054797.1:0-10000 GCF_011386835.1 Chrysemys picta bellii | reverse complement strand
AGGGATCTAGGGGTTATAGTGGACCACAAGCTAAATATGAGTCAACAGTGTGATGCTGTTGCAAAAAAAGCAAACATGATTCTGGGATGTATTAACAGGTGTGTTGTGAGCAAGACACGAGAAGTCATTCTTCCGCTCTACTCTGCTCTGGTTAGGCCTCAGCTGGAGTATTGTGTCCAGTTCTGGGCGCCGCATTTTAAAAAAGATGTGGAGAAATTGGAAAGGGTCCAAAGAAGAGCAACAAGAATGATTAAAGGTCTTGAGAACATGACCTATGAAGGAAGGCTGAAAGAATTGGGTTTGTTTAGTTTGGAAAAGAGAAGACTGAGAGGAGACATGATAGCAGTTTTCAGGTATTTAAAAGGGTGTCATAAGGAGGAGGGAGAAAACTTGTTCACCTTAGCCTCTAAGGATAGAACCAGAAACAATAGGTTTAAACTGCAGCAAGGGAGGTCTAGGTTGGACATTAGGAAAAAGTTCCTAACTGTCAGGGTGATTAAACACTGGAACAAATTGCCTAGGGAGGTTGTGGAATCTCCGTCTCTGGTATTTAAGATATTTAAGAGTAGGTTAGATAAATGTCTATCAGGGATGGTCTAGACAGTATTTGGTCCTGCCATGCGGGCAGGGGACTGGACTCGATGACCTCTCGAGGTCCCTTCCAGTCCTATAATCTATGAATCTATGAATCTATGAAAACGTGTGTTAGCCAAATGGGCTCGTTTCCCCCTGGAGCTGCCCAATTACCCCAAGGAGGCACGGAGAGACAAGAGGACAGATACCAGACCCTTTATTTAGTCAGTCAGCTGAGAGGGTGCTCTACTCGGCTAGTGCCTGAGAAAGAGACACACCTTACAAGCACAACTGGGCCCTTTTTTATACAGAGAGACAAACAATTTAGCGTGTCTAAATTATGCTAATTTATGCATTGTTTAAATTCAGTTCTAGTAGTAATCAGGATACATCTGTTTAGCTTCCCGTCCTTCACATTCCTTTCCCAGGGTCCGTCCAACCCCCTCCCCTTTTCCATATATCTTCTATACATCCTGTATACGTGCAGCTTCATGCATGGGAAACGACAGTGAGAACTGAGATAAGCATGTTTACTGGGATAACAAGCAGAAGCCGAGATAAGCATGTTTTTCAGTTTTTGGGCCTAACACGTGTATTTCCTGTCATTCAGCCGTGAACGTAGCAGCAGCCGCACTGGGGCACTAGCCAGCTGTGGGAGGCCAAAAGTAAAACCTCACTGCCCAGAAATCAGCTGGTTTATTTGAAAGGGTGGGTCTGTCTGGCTGGGGTGGAGTCAGGGTGGGGTCGATGTTTGTGTGTCTGTTAATGGCACCAGGAACCGGTCTCAGCAGCTTTATAATTAACGAACACATTTTTAAGTGCAAGTTGGCAAATAACATAACCATTGTGTATTCGTTTGTGCTGTGGTGGCATCTGCGGAGGCCCCAGTTGGGCTCAGGGCTCCTCTGCGCCGGGTGCTGCACAGACACTGGGAGACCTGATCCCTGCCCCACAGAGCTCACGGGCTAGTTGAAAACAAAAGACAAGGAGAGAGTGATGGAAATGGGAATCAGTTCCCACGGTTACGGTGGTCAGCTGGGTGCACAGCTCGATAGTTCACATTTAAACCTAAATCTCTGGCTCCCAAGCCACCGCCAGGCCTGGGGGAGCTGGTTGCTAACCGTCCTTGTGGCAGCAGTGGGGCTGGAGCAGGGATTGACCAAGTGGCACGTGGAAGCATTAAAGATGAATGATCTAAAAACATTTTTAAATGTGGCCTTGTGAGGTTTTGTGCGCCTGTGGACACATAAAGCAGGCCACGTGGGGGTGGTTCTTCTTTGACTTATCCTGACGCTTTTCATTGATTTATTTTTTAATTTTTGTTGGAAGCCCAAAGGGGGAGAGACGCAGTGGGGAGGGGACATGGACTGTAGTTGAATCCCCTGGGCAGGTTAGTTAGAAGGTCTCAGTGTCCCCCGGAACAGAGCTGCCAGAGTTACTAGATAGGTTCAGCAGCTGTTTCTGATGCTGGAAAGTTTCCATTCAGGGCTAGCGGTCTTGCAGCTCTTTAGACCCACATAAAAAACCCTGGCAGATTAAATTATTTCCCTTGCAAATTCGCAAATCCATAAAAAAATGGGGCCAGGCTGGTCAAATACTAGCCAGGTGGTGACCCTACTCCTGACTCAGTTCAGGACCACTGCTTAAAAGCGTTCAGGCCCATTCCGGCTGAGGGAACTTTGAGCAAGTACAGAAAACAGGGGGGGGGGGGGGGATGGGACCCCTCCTAGCCCTCCCTTCCCCGCCAACAGAAAACATTGTCCCAGAGCGGTACAGGTTTGGGACTCAGCCTTCACAGCAGATGCACCTCTGCAAAACTGCTAGTCCTTAATGGAAACTTTCCAGCATCAGAAACAGCTGCTGAACCTATCTAGTAACTCTGGCAGCCCTGCTCCAGGGGACACTGAGACCTTCTAACTAACCTGCCCAGGGGATTCAACTACAGTCCATGTCCCCTCCCCACAATGCTTCCACGTGCCACTTGGTCAATCCCCGCTCCAGGCCCACTGCTGCCGCCCAGCTGATAAGCAACCAGCTCCCCCAGGCCTGGCGGTGGCTTGGGAGTCAGAGATTTAGGTTTAAATGTGAACTATCGAGCTGTGCACCCAGCCGACCACCGTAACCGTTGGAACTGATTCCCATTTCCATCACTCTCTCCTTGTCTTTTGTTTTCAACTAGCCCCTGAGCTCTGTGGGGAAGGGACCGGGTCTCCCAGTGTCTGTGCAGCACCCGGCGCAGAGGAGCCCTGAGCCCAACTGGGGCCTCCGCAGATGCCACCACAGCACAAACGAATACACAATGGTTGTGTTATTTGCCAACCTGAACTTAAAGATTTGTTAGTTAATTATAAACCTACTGTCACTGGTTCCTGGTGCCATTAACAGACAAACAAACATCAACCTCGCCCTGACTCCACCCCACCGAGGCAGACTCACCCTTTCAAATAAACCAGCTGATTTCTGTGCAGTGAGGTTTTACTTTTGGCTTCCCACAGCTGGCTAGTGCCCCAGTGCGGCTGCTGCTACGTTCACGGCTGACTTACAGGAAATACATGTTTTCAAAGCCAAAGGCTGAGCCCCAAGATTGCCAACTCTCCTGATCTTATCACTGTTCTCCTGCTGTGACACGCAGGGTCCAGACACCCCAAGGGGAGAACAGGGGGGTCTGAACCCCCAGGAGGGAGCAGCTGACCCAACTGGTGTGTGCAATGTTAGCGTATATAAAATACATCTGGTGAGATCAGTTATGAACACTTGTAATGTTCTGAGCAGGGTGGTCATTAGGAGCTCTGTACAGACCCTGGGGCTGAGCCTGTGTGTCCCTGTTTACCAAGTGACCTCTCCTCTGCAGCTTGTGTCATCTGTACATTTTACAGGGATTTTTGATTTTTTTGAGGTTATTGATAAAAAACAACAACAACTGATTGCTCTGAGACACCCCAGGAAACAGCCCAGCTCCATTACGATTCCCCCTTTACAGTTACATGAAGACCTATCAGCCAGGCACCTTTCAGTCCATTCAACATGTCCCAGGTCAATTTTATATTGTTCTAGATTTGTACTAAAAATGTTGTGTGGTGCCAGGTCAAAGTAGAATCTGTCAACACTACTACGCTTATTAACCAAAGTCATGATCCCAGCAAAAAAAAGATCAAGTTAGTCTGACAAGATCTATTTTCCGTAAACCCATGTTGATTGGCATTAATTATATTATCCTCCTTTAATTCTTAATAGAATCCTGCATCAGCTGCTCCACTATCTTTCCTGGCATCAATGTCAGACTGACAGGCCTATAATTACACAGCTCATCCTTTTAAAAATATTCCATTTCACCCCTTTTAAGTATTGGCACAACATTAGCTTTCTTCCAGTTTTCTGGAACTTCCCTAGTGCTCCAAGACTTGTTGAAAAATCAACATTAATGTTCCAGCAAGCTCCTCAGCCAACTCTTTTAAAACTCTTGGATGCAGGGTATTTGGACCTTCGATTTACAAATGTCTAACCTTAGTAGCTGCTGTTTAACATCCTCCTGAGGTACTAGTAGAAAAGTATTTTCATCATCATACACTATGACGACACCATCTTTTTTCCCCCAAACACAGAACAGAAATATTTATTGAACACTTCTGTCTTTTCTTTTGATAATTCTACCTTTTCCATCTAGGAAAGGACCAATCTCATTATCAGGATTCTTTTTGTTCCTCATATACTTAAAAAAAACCTATTCTTATTATTATCCTTAATTCAGCTGGCCTTAGATGTCTCCTTATGTCCCTTGGCTTCTCTGATCAATTTTCTACAGTTCCTAACATCTGACATATTAATTACCATCAATTTCCCATTTCTTCTATTTGTTTATAGATATATAGAGAGACTGTCAGTTCTCCTCTTATCCAGGCCATTTTTTAACCAGCACAGCCTTCTTCCTCAATTGTGGGGTTGTTTCAGAGTAGCAGCCGTGTTAGTCTGTATCCGCAAAAAGAAGAACAGGGGTACTTGTGGCACCTTAGAGACTAACAAATTTATTAGAGCATAAGCTTTCGTGGACTACAGCCCACTTCTGTTGTTTTTTTTGCATATCTACTAAAGTAATTTTGTTTAGGTTTTTTCCACTTTTAAATGAAAGCCAAGATCCTCACATCATCCCTTGAGTGGGGAGGAAGGGGGAGAGGAGCTGGGTTTTTAAGACAAACACTAACTAGTGGGTGTGATGTTTTGGGGATCACCAGACCAGTGTGTGGTTCTGTCACCACCTGCCTTGTAACAGCCAGTGCCTTAGCGCTGTGCTGCGATGGCACCGAGCCCTGACCCCAGCAGCCAGCCCACAGGCACCGAGGTCTCCCCCTGGCTTCTACCAGCCTAGCTACTCCTTGCAGGGTGACCCCAACAGACCTTCCTGTCCCAAGTGTCCCTGTAACGGTGGGGATCACCTGGGAGTCCTTTCTCACCTATGGCACAGACCACACCCACTCCAGGGCTCCTTCATCACCACGGTGCTTTATTGGGCTGTGCCAGTGGCCAGCGCCTGTGGTGCTGCTTACACAGTTACACGTCCCAGCCAGCTCCCCCACCTCCTTCTGTGGGACGGGAACAGAACTAGCAGCAGCCATCTCTGCCCTGCTTGGAGGGTCCCGGTCCCCCTGCTTCCAGGGCTTTCTTCCTCTCCATTTATCTGCTCCCAGGACCTGGGGTTCTTTCCCCCTCTAATTAGCCCTTCAGCTGTAGCTCCATTTGTTAATTGATCCTCTAATTGGGTCTCAATTAACGTATATTGGTGGGGATTGGAGTGACTGAGTCAGTCCCCGTTACACTCCCCAAATCCATCTACCCTGAGTTCAGACAGATGGACTCTTCCCCTCTGGGTTGTCACCCCCGAATGTGTGAAACCAGCCCCCCTCCACCAGTTCACAGTGGCACACGTGCTCTGCACAGTTTGCACAACAGAAACCTGCTTGGGGTCAAATTAATAAAGGTTCTTTAACAGAAAAATCACAGATTCCAAGACAAAATAGGGAGGGGACGCAACACATACAAGTCACACAGGAAATGAATATAAAGACCCAACCTCAGGCCTTACACTCCCGGATTAGCTAGGCTGTATTACAAAAGGGAATTTATCTACTGGTTTCCCAGCATGCTCCCCCCATCCCGCATCCTAGAGGGGATCTAGTGTTTCACAGGCAATAACCCCCTTAGACGCTGGCCCTCAGGTTCTGGACACCCGTCACTTCACAGCTCTCCCCTTTTAAGGGTTTGCAATTCTTTTCTCTTTCTCTCAGAGGATGGAGATTCCTGGTTACACAGAGTGGGGGCACCTCCCTCCATTCTTAGATTTCCAAGACTGGGTTTTTTTTCCCAGTAACTTCCAGGGCCCCCCGTTGCCTCTTCCTGGCTGGACAATGAATGGGAACTTGATGTTAGTTTTGTCTAAACAGCTAGTCTGCGGCAGCCCCTCCCTGCTGAGAGGTGCACTTGGAATGGTGGTACAGGTCACGAGCGAAGCCTTCTCTGTACAGGGACACACGGACTCAGCACCATGGTCTGTACAGAGCTCCTAATGACCACCCAGCTCAGAACATTACAAGTGTTCATCACAGACCTCACCTGACATATTTTATACCCACTAACATTGCAGACACCAACTGCTCCCTCCTGGGGGTTCAGAGCCCCCCCCCGTTCTCCCCTTGGGGTGTCTGGACCCTGCGTGTCACAGCAGGAGAACAGTGATAAGATCAGGAGAGCTGGTGATCTTGGGGCTCAGCCTTTGACTTTGAAAACGTGTATTTCCTGTCATGCAGCTGTGAACGTGGCAGCAGCCGCAGTGGGGCACTAGCCAGCTGTGGGAAGCCAAAAGTAAAACCTCACTGCCCAGAAATCAGCTGGTTTATTTGAAAGGGTGGGTCTGCCTGGCTGGGGTGGAGTCAGTTCATGGCAATGTTTGTCTGTAAGCGGCGCCAACCATTGTGTAGTCGTTTGTGCTGTGGTAGACAAGATTTTTTACCTTATCAAACTCTTCCTGAGATGCCTTCACACATATGACGTTGTTAATTTAATCTTTTTCATAGAGCTGTGATTGCAGATACAGTCACTGAACCCCCTCCCCCCACCTTCTGTAGTTTGCCAGACCTATGAAAGATTGGACCTGTTTTGTGGTTGGGGTACAGGCCAATTTGCAATGGCTTCAACTTTGAAGGGATCAGGGGATATTTGACACTGCTCTTCCCCCAGACCCAACCCTAAGGAACTCTGGCTTCTCCAATTTTACACTTAGAGGCTTCTATAGTTTGTCCTCTGGGCTGTCAAAGCTCAAAATCTCCAAGTATTTTTCATGATCAGCCCAGGTGTTGCTAAACACTGTGTTGTTGTCCACATGTGCTATTGCAAAGTTTTGTAAACCATTTAACACTCTGGCATTAATTAACCCAAAGGGTAACATTATGAACTCATAGAGCCCGGTATCAGTGATAAACACAGATTTTTTCTGGGCATCCTTATCTAAAGGAATCCGCCAATAACTTCAAGGTAGATCAAAGAGCTGAGATACTTGCTTTGCTTAAAACGTCCAGCACATCATCAGTTCTAGGCCTGGGACACACATCTGGTACCGTGACAGACCTGAGCTTTCTATAATCAACACAAAACCATACAGTGCTCCCTTTCTTAGGGGCAGGGCCGGCTCCAGGCACCAGCGAAGGAAGCAGGTGCTTGGGGCGGCCAATACAAAGGGACGGCGCTCTGTCCGCTATTGGGGCGACCCGTCCGGATCTTTGGCGGCATGTCCCTCAGGAACGAAGGACCCGCCACTGAACTGCCACCAAAGAATGTGCCACCAATTGGCTTTTTTTATTTTTTCTCCCTGCCGCTTGGGGCAGCAGAAAACCTGGAGCCAGCCCTGCTTAGGGACTCAGACCACAGGTGATGCCCAAGAGCTGTCAGACTCTTTAATTACTCCTCAGTCTAACACGTTTTGCATTTCTGTACGAATTTGTTCCTGCACCTTGCCAGTAGCCCTGTAGGATCTGCTGGGGGGTGGCTGTGGTTTCTCTGTGGTGATTTTATGGGTCAGCAAGTGTGTCTTCCCTGGCTTGAAAACCCTTCCTCGTGTTCTTGCAGCACAGAGAACACCTCTTCCCTGTCAGCTGGTGTTAACACATTCCAGATATTGATGCTTTCCAAAGATGAGTCAGTTTGGCATTCAGCCATCGGATCAATGAGCTTGTGTGCCTCAGTTTCCCCTTGCACACAGCAGAGCATGTTTACCATGGCTTCCCTGCTGTGACAGGCTGTCTGTTTACATGTACTAGCTGTGGGACAGTGTCACCATGAGGCTTTCCAACATAACATGTGTCTTCATTTACCACTTCATTATCTCAAAAGGGCCTTCCCAAGAATTTTGCATTTTGTACTTTTTCACAAGGTTGAACACCAACACTTCTTGGTCAGTGACACAGGCTTTCTGCCCGTCCTCTTGTTTCAAAGCGTTCTCTGCAGCCTCCCTCCCTTCATTTCTCTCTCTCTGTGTAACGGGCTGAACGGCTTTCGCTTTTCTTGGCTGTTTCACAACCTCTCTCACTTTGCGTCTTGTTTAACCAGCCTCCTCTCCCCCCATTTTCTCTAAAAATGCGTGTTCCATTACTAATATTTCATGCCTTTATTTAAAAAAAAACACTTATTTTTCAGACTTTATTTCAAAACAAACTAAATGCATAAATCTTTTTTCTAAAAAATACATGTTCTGTTACTAATATTTAATGCTTTTATTTAAAAAAAAAAACAATTATTTTTCTCTATTGATGTCTGTCATTCAAACTTTGTTTCAAATCAACTTAAATGCATAAACATTATTTTTTTCTCTATAAAGGTCTGTTAACATATTTCTAGCTTAACACTTTATTCCTCTGTTTACCAAACTTTATTTAAAATGTGTCAAAAGCCTTGCAAAAGTCCAGGTATATTATGTCCAGTGCATTCCCCCATCCACCAAGCAGTTACCCTGTCAAAGAAGGAAATCAGGCTGGTTTGGCATGACTTGTTCTTAGTAAATCCAGGCTGGCTGCTAGTGCTCACCCCTCATCCTCCAGATATTTGCAAGTTGAATGTTTTATACATGGCTCTAGTAGCTTCCCAGGTATGGAGGTCAGGCTGACGGGTCTGTAGTTCCTCGGCTCCTCCTTCTCCCCTTTTTAAAGATGGGCACAACATTAGCCCTTCTCCAGTCTTCCAGGACCTCTCCTGTCATCCAGGAGTTTGTATATATCCTTGCCAGTGGCTCCAAGATTTCTTCAGCTAATTCCTTCAAATTGGCCAGAAGATCTGACATGTTCTTTCCTTATCCCGATCTGCATCTCTTCCCCTTTATTGTCTGTGGTAACGTCACTACTCATCCGTCACATGTTATTTTTGTGAGAAGACTGAAGCGAAGTAGGCATTGAGCAGCTCCTGTCATCTTCCTACCCTATTGCTTCATCTCCCTGCTGAGGGTAACAAAGACACAGAAAGCTCAACTCCTGCTGGTGTCCTGAAGCCACGCGGGCCTGTGTGCCACTAGCCCTTTACTACAGTGGTGCCAGCTGAACTCATTGCAGAGTAGCGCGGGTGTCACGGAGCCACAGGCCCGGCGCTCCGGAACTGCTGTCTGAAGCCAGCCAGGGCTCTGGGTAGCGTGACTCCCCTCGTGGCACGCTACTGTCCAGGGCAAGGAGCCACTTCGGCTATGGCCTTCCTGGGCCTAACCTCGGAGCATTCAGCCCCCTGTTCTCACTAAATGCTTCCTGCAGCAGGTCCACCTGGACAGGGCCCCTGGGGAAGCCACTCCACACTCAGTTGTGACCCTGTGACAAAGTGGGGATTTTTCCCTTGTTGTGTTATATGTGAGCCTGTGTTGTATGTTGTACGTGAGCCTATGTGAGTCTTACTGTTACTCATGAATAATGTGTGTGCCTCAGTTTCCCTGTGTATTGCACCAACGTCTAGGTGGTGGCAATAAGGGTGTGTGACTCCATGGGGGCTGCTCCAGCTGCCTGCACATATGCTATGGCCCCTTCCTAACCTGAGCCCAGAAGGGGGCTGCGACCAAGTGACTGTGAGACAAAGGCCGGAGGAGGGGCAAGAAGCGGGTCGGAGCCGGTGGCTGGAAGCTGGGCAGTCGTGTTGGGAGACTGGAAGAGTGGGGCGGATCCAGGATATCTCGCCTGGGATTCCCCTGAGATGGATGAGGCTAAAGTCACTGATTTCTATGCTAACAAGCTCTGTTCTATGTTGTGATCCGTCGACTAATAAACCTTCTGTTTTACCTGCTGGCTGAGAGAGTCACGGCTGACTGCGAAGTGGGGGTGCAAGACCCTCTGGCTTCCCCAGGGTAGGGTGACCAGATGTCCCGATTTTATAGGGACAGTCTTGATTTTTGGGGCTTTTTCTTATATCGGCT
>NW_027054796.1:0-10000 GCF_011386835.1 Chrysemys picta bellii | reverse complement strand
CATATGAACACACAAGTGACATAAGCCCCACATTAATAACATTACAGAATCCTCCCCCCCCCCAGAAGAGTAACCCTAATCAATGAGACTACCCAAAGTGACGGGCACATCTGATAACATTGTGCCTCTGATTCCTGTACTGAACTGGGGAATGCACATTGGAAAACATAATCCCAATTGTACATACAAATGGATGGGGTCTAAATTAGCTGTTATCATTCAAGCAAGAAACCTCAGAGTCGTTGTGTACAGTTCTCTGAAAGCATCTGCTCAACATGCAGTCAAAAACCATAACAACATGTTAGGAACCATTAGGAAAGGGATAAGACAGTAAATATCATTATGCCACTGTATAAATCTACAGTACCCCCACACCTTGAATACTGCGTGCAGTTTTGGTCATCTCATCTCAAAAAAGGTACGTTAGAATTGGAAGAAATCCAGAGAAGAGCAACAAAAATGATTAGGCGTATGGGACAACTTCTCGTACAAGGAGAGATTAAAAAGACAGGGACTTTTCAGCTTGGAAAAGAGACGACTAAGAGGGAATATGATAGAGAACTATAAAATCATGACTGGTGTAGAGAAAGTCAATAAGGAAGTGTTATTTAGCCCTTCACATAACACAGGAACAAGGGGTCACCCAATGAAATTAATATGCAGCAGGTTTAAAACAAACAAAAGGAAGCATTTCTTCACACAATGCAGTCAACCTGTGGAACTCATTGCCAGGGAGATGTTGTGAAGGCCAAAAGTATAACTGGGTTCAAAAAAGAATTAGATGAGTTCACTGAGGATAGGTCCATCAATGGCTATTAGCTAACATGGTCAGGGATGCAACCCCATGATGTGGGTGTCCCTAAGCCTCTGACTGCCAGAAGCTGAGGCTGGGACTGTCCAACAGGGGATGGTTCACTTGACAATTGCCTTGTTCTGTTCATTCCCTCTGAGGCATCTGGCACCCACCACTGTCAGAAGACAGGATACTGGGCTAGATGAACCATTCTCCTGGGGGATCCAGGATAGCCACTCTTATGTTTTATGGTCTTAGCTGATTAAATAGAAATTCAGCTTTAGCATCCTGGGAGCATAAGAACATTTGTGACAATGGCAGACCAGTCAACCTGTGTATGACCCATAATAACTTAACAAGAGGCGCTTCTACTGTATCAAGACAGTTCACCTGCATGTGAATTTCTAAGAGATGTATTAGTCTAGCAATCATCAACTCATTCAAAAATGAACACTAGAGGCTAAGTATATTTGTCTGTGTTTATCTATACCTGGTTAGAAGTTTCACAATGTAACCAAATTAGCTTGTAGATGCTAATTCCCTTTCATGTCTTAATTGCCTTAATTATGTATGCAAGGCCTTCAGTTAACCTTAAAATCAAAGATGTAAGACACTCCAGGAAACCAATCATTTCTACATTATCTTCAGCTTAACTATCTGTGTTATAATGGAAGAACGGCTAATTACCTTATGTGAAGGAATGTAACTAGTTTACTGTGTTAATAAAATGATAATAGAAGATTATCTTCAAAGCAAAGTACAACAGGCAATCTGCATTGGGGGAAGGTCCTTCTGTGACAATTTCTGTGAGGTCGGCTTGTCAGCCTGCTAGAATAGCTATAAAAGAGAAGGCTTGGGCCTGATCCTGTCATCTTTAGTCTGCTTAAACTCTGAACAGGGAAAGTGTAAGCCATAGGACAGAGATTTTCCAAATAATCATTTGGAATAACCTGGAAAGTGCATGGAAAAAACTAACAGACTTTACATCTAAGCTGCCTTTGGATTCTGATCTGTTGGGATGATTCCAGAGAGACTTTTACAAATCAGCAGTTTATTCCATCACTGTTGTGATCCTGAACTATGAACATTGAAAGTCACTTGTATGGATATTGATCAATTAACCATTTGTAACTCTCTTCTTTCTTTTAACAATAAATCTTAGATTTAGTTATTAAGGATTGGCTGACAGCATGATATTTGGGAAAGACCTGAGATTCATATTGATCTGGGGATAAGTATCTGGTCCTTTATGATCAGTGAACCTCACATATGGTGAGCCAGGTTTTCAGTAACCCCTCACTATATTAGACATAGAATATCAGGGTTGGAAGGGACCTGAGGAGGTCATCTAGTCTAACCCTGTGCTCAAAGCAGGACCAATCCCCGGAGAGATTTTTACCCCACTTCCCTAAATGGCCTCCTTAAGAATTGAACTCAACGCTAGGTTTAGCAGACCACTGCTCAAACCACTGAGCTATCCCTCCCCTTTCTTCCAAGACATGGATGTTTAGATGGGAGTCAAGGTCTGGACTGCCAAAAGGGGACTGCGTTTGGCGTCTTGTTAACTAGGGTGGGAGCTCTTCTGTTGTTGACTTGGTGAATCTAATTATAGAATAAGCCATCAGTTTGGGGGATTGGCTGCCCTCTACTTCTTGCAATCTGCCCGGAGTGTGGTCACAGCATTGTTGTGTAAACCTCTCTCTTCTGGAAGCAGGGGGATCTTAGTCACCTTGAGATCCCAGCTGCTGCCCTGGAAGAGTTTTTCATGCATTTGCGTTGAGTGTCAGATCTGATATAAGCAGGGAACTCAGCTCAAGGAAGAGTAAGAGGCTATACTCACTGTGCTATTAACTGTCTCTTGATAGGCAGTCAGCAGCTGGGTGCTGGCCTGCAAGGCCCTTTCTCTCTCCCATTCCTTCTCTGAACTGAACCATGGCCTTAGTAGCTGTTGGTAGAGCAGGGGAATGGACAGAGTTAGTACCAGAAAATCCCCCCCAAAAGTTCCTCTTAAACAGGTTTGTCACTAAAATCCCTCTCCAAAGCATCTGACCTCGGTGTAGCAAAGGAATTACATGTCTAATGGAAGAGCCCCTTAGATATACAAGTCCCAGGGACCAGATTCATCTCTGGTGATTGAAGCCAAAGGAGGTACATGAGAGATGAATCTGGGCCCGTGTATGTGATGTCTGCTGTAGACTGTCTGATGGGAGCTGTCTAGCACTTTGCATGCTGTTTGATGTCTGCTGCTGTGGTCTGTTTCCTGGGCAACTTCTCCCACGTCGAGTGGCAAAATGACATAGAGGAGCATTTCTTTTTATTAATTTGAATAAGAGCAGAGAAGTCCCCCCAGCCCAGCTCCTTTTATAAATTCATTTTTATACCGAAGGTGCATCAAACTCCCCACCCCTCAGCTCTTCAAGATATTCTGTTCATGTCTGAGGAACAGGAAGTCTCCTCTGAATGAGTTTCCATACACAGGGCTTAACTCAATAGTAATGAATTCCTCTTAGAAGAAGTGATCAGTTTCAACTGGTTCTCTTGGATTTGGCTACTGCAGTGGTGATTATCTTGCCGGTCCAAGTAGTGTCAGCTCCCTTGTATGAACTCAATCCCAATCCAGCCCTGGCATAAAATGGCATAGCTTCCGTGGATTTCAATGGGGTAAATGCCCACTTATCACAAGGAAGAATGTAGTTCTTTCTCCCTAAAATTAACTCTGTTGTGGAAAATTCCTCCACAACTGAAGCTTGACCCCCCCTAAATCTCTGACTCTTCCCTGCTGTAACACAAGAAACAAATCTCCACCACGGTTCAATGGTCTACTCACTTCAAACATTTCCTGGAACCAGTCTGCGGTTGGTTCTTCCTCCAGCAAAGTCTTCATTATCTTGCCAAGGGCTTCCACGGACCTCATGTACAGTGACTGAAACCAGAAGAGAAGGAGTGAGGCTCAGCACATATCATTTGTGTGTGTGGGCCGGGGAAAGCTAACCATAACCTTGCCAGGGAGGCCATGTGTGACTGCCATCACCCAGTGCCTACTGGGCAGAAATACAGTGGATGGTGCCAGAGGAGAATTGTTGCCACGTACCTGTATATACAGAGCATCCTTTGCTGTCTCGCCTTCCTCTTTCGTCTTCTCCAAGGGAGGAAGGGGAAATAAACTTTTGAAACACTGATCTATGAGCTCACGGTTTTCCTCCAAGGTCAAAGATGGTTTGAGTTTGCTGGCAGAAGAAAGAGAGAAAAGTCATGCATTAGACTCAGTACCACCTCCAAGTACAAGAGTGTGTCCAATGGCTAGAGATTGCCCCAGTCTAGAACCCCAAATACAAACAACCCTTCACTTTGCAGCTGAGCACCTCTTTGCACCTCTATTAACTATTGGCTCATCTAGAAGTAAAGCTAAAGCTTCAAGTCCCCTTTTTAGAGAAACCCACAAGCTTCCTTCCCCCTGCCAGCTAGCCAGACCCCTCCCTCCCCATCTGAACTCTCCTCCATTGTACTGCATGCCCCACAACCTCCAGTCTTGTGTCTTTCAAGCACAAACCTCCAAATGGACACATTCAAACCCTCAAGAATGAAAGTTCTGCTGGTGAGCAGCATGTGAGCCAAACCCTGCAGGCATCAGACTGTTCCCAACCTGACACTCCTGAATTAACAAATAAGAAGTCATCACAGTGCCAGGAAATATGGCAGAAAATAGCCTACCTCAGATGTCCAATGGCAAGAATTGCCTTGTAGCGAACTGGAGATGCCAGGAAATCCAGTGGTTCCTTTTTAATGAAGTCCTGAAATGCATTAATAGGGACATAAAAAATGGGAAATGGATTTGAAAGGCAGAGAGGTCTTCCTCTCACACCCTGAAATAGGGCCATATGCCACACCTGTAATAAACAGACACCGTACTCAGCAGGCGCTCTGCCTCTGAAATGGACCATAGGGCCATCTGCAGGCTATACGGAGGACAGAAAGATAATTCACCAGACACAAGCCATTCCTTCCAGTTACAGCCCACAATATGTCAGCATCTCTGCCGAGCTCAGAGTAGACCCAGCATTCGGGGTGCCATGCAGGTAGCTCATGAGACTGCAGTAGTACAGTCACAGCCAATGGATAAAATAACATCTTCCTGGAAAACCAGTCTTATTGCATTACAACAAACTCCTTTGTACTTCAGTCCTCAAAGCTCCTAATCACTCACCAGCATGTATCCAAGGAGCTCCTGTTTGTAAGAGAATTCGAACTCCTGGGAGTCTCTGGTCTCCAAGATGGCACAGCTAATCTCCATGACATTCTGGATGAGAGTTAATTTTAGGTACATGTCCTACATAATCCAGAAGGAGAAACAAGAGAATGTGGATGAGAAACTGAGAGAAGTCCAGAAGATAAAGATCAGGAATTAAATCTACCCTCAGGAGAGAAAAGAGGTGTCCGCAGACCCCAGAAGGCAGAGGACCCCAGCTCTGCACCCACCTCAGAAGAAAAGAAAACCCAGGTTCATCAAATAAATCCAGGTCCACTTACACCAGAGCAACCAGGACTCCTGCTTGATGTAGCAAGGAAATCAAGCTCTGTGCAATTTAAACAAGCAACTTGTGTATAGAAAATGCAAGACCTGAGAGCAGATTATTTAGAATTTACCTTGTTCGTAACAGTGAAGCCCAGCACCTGAAAAACGAAATGCAAAACAGCTCTTAGCAACTTATGTCCAACATAACACACATCCTCAAAATGTCCTGGCTGGCGAATATGGAGCAGAGAGAAATCACTATTGTTAAATCTTCCAAAAGGCAGGAAATGTATCCAGAGGGGGTGTTTTGTAGAGGTCAATATCAGGGGCCGTCCTATGTAATATTTGCATTTGTGAACTACTAGAAGATATCAGTTTGGTTCAACTGTTTTTGACAATGCCTAAATGAGAGTCTCAGTCAGATAGGGCAGAATTGAATAGCAAAGTGACGTGGAGAGGTTGCACGGAGATGAGAGTCAGTGCCTGCAGTCAGACACCTAGGGAACAGAAATAAGGAGCACACAGACAAACAAGAAGACAGATAAGAGGTAAGGGAAGTAGTGTGTCCAAGAAACAGAGTGACAGCAAATCAACTAAATACAAGCTAGCACTAGTCTCTCTTTGCTAGCGAAAGATAGAGCTAGATACAAATACATATTAGGGGCGTTAGAGTGTTATTCTGAATAGCCTGAGTGTGACTGCATCTGAATTACTGTGTAGCTGTGGTCTACAGAATTTCAGAAGAATATAGAGAAACTAGAGAAAATACAAAGAAGAGCTACAAAAATGCTACAACATGTGACAGCTCACGCTCCGTCCATTACAGTTTTAAATTTGAGTTATGTGACAAATTATTGCTCAAAGGAGAGTTTTAGAAAATACAAGCCCTCTCTCTATAAACTCAGAGGCAATGCTATAACTTCAGGGTAATGCCCCTAACACTTATCACACAAAAGCTCTTACCTGACAACTGGCTCTGTAGTGGTGAAGGATGTTCCCTGTGATGTCTGCCTCCACTCGGGAGAGAAGCTGGTCTTTTGGAGCATGAACAGCCACGTTGCTGTATGTCAGCATCAGGGTGCTGCGAGTCTTGCCTCTTTTTCCACAGTGGTAGTCCTAGACAATCGGAAACGTCACTAGAGACAAGTTCTTGTGATTCGTTTTGCCTTGGAATTCTGATCTGCTGCTGACCGAGGAATTGCTCACAGCAGCAATGGCAGTTTGCACTTGCAAAGCTCTTTTCAGCCAAAGATCTCAAACCACTTGCAAACAGTATTTAAGCAATATAATAACTGTGTGTGGTAGGGAGTTATTAGTATCTCCATCATTCCCACAGGTCACTCTGACACAGAGAGCCTAAAATGCTGAACCTGCAGCAGTGAAGTACACGGGAGCTTAGTCGTTGACACTGGTGGGTACAAGATCAGGCGCTAAATGTCTTGCCTAAGGCTGCACAGTGAGTAAATGCAGAGCCAGCAATGGAAGCCCAGAGGCCTAGTCTCCTGCTCTATCCTTTAGATCAGTGGTTTTCAACCAGGGGTACTTGTGTACCCCTGAGGGTCTGCAGAGGTCTTCCGGGGGTATATCAACTCATCTAGATATTTGCCAGTTTTAGAATCATAGAATATCAGGGTTGGAAGGGACCTCAGGACGTCATCTAGTGCAACCCCCTGCTGAAAGCAGGACCAATTCCCAACTAAATCATCCCAGCCAGGGCTTTATCAAGGCTGACCTTAAAAACCGCTAAGGAAGGAGATTCCACCACCTCTGTAGGGAACCCATTCCAGTGCTTCACCACCCTCTTAGTGAAAAAGTTTTTCCTAATATCCAATCTAAACCTCCCCCACTGCAACTTGAGACCATTACTCCTTGTTCTGTCATCTGGTACCACGGAGAACAATCTAGATCCATCCTCTTTGGAACCTCCTTTCAGATAGTTGAAAGCAGCTATCAAATCCCCCCTCATTCTTCTCTTCTGCAGACTAAACAATCCCAGTTCCCTCAGCCTCTCCTCATAAGTCATGTGCTCCAGCCCCCTAATCATTTTTGTTGCCCTCTGCTGGACTCTTTCCAATTTTTCACATCCTTCTTTTAATGTGGGGCCCAAAACTGGATACAGTACTCCAGATGAGGCCTCACTAATGTCAAATAGAGGGGAACGATCACGTCCCTCGATCTGCTGGCAATGCCCCTACTTATACAGCCCAAAATGCCATTAGCCTTCTTGGCAACAAGAGCACACTGTTGACTCATATCCAGCTTCTCATCCACTGTAACCCCTAGGTCCTTTTCTGCAGTACTGCTTCCTAGCCATTCGGTCCCTAGTCTGTAGCAGTGCATGGGATTCTTTCGTCCTAAGTGCAGGACTCTGCAATTGTCCTTGTTGAACCTCATCAGGTTTCTTTTGGCCCAATCCTCTAATTTGTCTAGGTCCCTCTGTATCCTATCCCTACCCTCCAGTGTATCTACCATCATTTTACAACAGACTGCCTGCAGTTAAGCAGAGAGGAGCACAATCTGGAGCTGGGGTTCTCTCAAATAATTTTTATCATCTGATGTCTCATGGTTTGAGCGCTCCTCCCATGCACAATGTGTGGGAACTACATCAGTCGCTTGCATGGAAAAGACATCAGACGATAAAAATCATTTTAGAGAACCCCAGCTCCAGATTGTGCTCCTCTCTGCTTAACTGCAGGCATCACGTAGAACGCATACATTGGGGGACAATGCTAGCTGACCAGAGCAGACACTACCGCAGGGTTGCTGCCCCTGCTTTAGAGGGAGAGGAAGTTTGAGAGAAGCCCCTGGCTCCTTTACCTTCAGGTGGCTGATGAACCCAGAAATCTTAACCTTGCTCATTGCAGCCCCAAACTCCTGAAGTGCGTTCAAGGTGAGGTCCAAGTGGCTCTCAGCAGACAATGCAAGGATGGAAATGACTCCCTGTGACCCAAGAAAAATACTGGTTAGGATCTAACTAGGTGCCTGATAGACCCCACGACTCCATTCCTTTCACCTGAAGTGGTGTAAAATGCCAGTGAGGCCTGAGACACATGGGGAGCGGGGGCTGAGTGAAATAGCAATGAAGAGGATATGACGCAAAATGGCATCTGTCCCCCCAGGCCAACTCAGAGCTGAGCTCCACAGGGAGCATTCAGGGATTACTTGGTAAAGTGGGGAGAGGGACAGAGTCCTCACCTCTCTCTCAGGGGCTTCCGTATAATCTGTTGTCGTCAGAAATGTATTAATCTGTGATTTAACATGGACCAGGTCCTGACAAACTGCTAAGGACGTTCCTAGCGCCTTATACAGGAAACTCTGAAAGAAAGAGATCAGCACTGAGCTATCAGTAACACAACGTGCCTGTCAGTACAGACCCAGCTCAGCAACACTCAGGAAGGAACAAGATAGCCAAGTCCAAGCATCCATACTGCAGAAACATCCCATCATCTAGCCCAGCCAGAGAACCAACAATGCAGTACAGACAAGCAGCCTGTCCAAGCAAATATTGGAAGGGCGGGTGGGCGGGAGACAAGAGAGCAGGGAACAACTAAAAACAAATTTTATATGCAGAATAAAATATAAAGTAATGAAGCCTTGAGAGAAGCCTTATGCAGCCCCCCAGTCAGAATTTCAAGGGAAATTAACTAGAAACAAAGCCTTAACAGATAACAAACCTTCTCTTTGGAGGGGCTGGCATAGCCAGCCATCTGCTGGCTCAACTCAAGGCTTATCTGGCTGCTCCAGGCACTGTCACCTATCATCTCCAGAGATGTTCTTAGGAACTGAGTGTTAAACAAGAGTTAAAGCAGATGGTTAATTGCAAGAATTTGGGGGTTGTTGTGGGGTTTGTTTGTTTGTTTGGTGTTTTTTTTCTTCCTTGTTCTCTGTTGTAAAATTTCCAATATTCAGGTGTCATGAGAAGATTATTTCCCTATTGACAACTATAAACATCAACAACCCAGACTTCCTCTGCCTGTTGTTCTTTAACCTTTGCCTGATGATTCCTCTCAGTCCCCAAACCCAGATGGACAGTGAATTGGAGAATGAGATGGAGCCAAGAAATCTGACCATTCAGGAGTGATTTTATAGTGGATGGAGAATGGGTCTAATAAATTTTGAACAAAGGGCCCTGGACTACGAAGGACCAGGCACCTTCTCTGAAGTGTTATGGACCCTTTATGCCACCTCCCGAGGGTCCCCAGGATTGTGAGGTACCTCACTACCACCTGCCCTTAGCATGAGGTAGCCTCCTCTGTGCCTGCCAGGTGTCAGCTCCTGACTCTGCCAGCCACAGTAAACACAAGCACGCCCTTCCACCCCATCCAGGCTCCACTGTCCTTCTACAGATAAGCAATCAGTACAGTCCAACCGCCGAGCCCTCTGTGCAGCCCCAGAATGTCCAGCCCCTGTTCCACTGGACACTCACAGAATTCATAGGTTTGCTACACACCACATCACCGGTGTTACCTCAGCGTCATCGCTCCATTTAACACACTTAGATACGTTTAGAGTGAAAACAACTATACTTCACTTAGATACATTTATAGTGAAAACAAATAGAGTTTAATTCACGAAGGTCAGAGATTTGAGAAGCAGCAAGTAAAATTAATGTAAACAAATGGTTACATAAAAATAAAATCATAACACACTTCTAGAGCTTAAACTTAGATAATCAAACATTCCCCTGTCTCACA
>NW_027054795.1:0-10000 GCF_011386835.1 Chrysemys picta bellii | reverse complement strand
CATTCAACAGGGCAATTGATTAAGAGTGGCGGGGGGGGGGGGGGGGGGAGAGCTCTTGTTCTACTGCTAGCAAAAAGAATTTTTTTTTTATCTTATTTTATCCTGAGGGGCTATAATATTATACCAAGGGCAATGCAAAGTTTCTAAATGAGGTTTTGATACAAAGTTCCATGAAAACAGAGGTCACACATGGGTAGACCCACCACAAGGTTATATGAAGAGGCACAATGTAAAGTCATATGAAAATTATCAGAGATTGATCTACATTAGCGCCATCAGCAATCCCACCCCACCCCCCACCAGCTGGAGACAGAGACCAGTGCCAGGTCAAGGACCTGCCCCAGGTCCCGGAGGGGTATAGGAGATCAGGGCCCAGATCGGGGTGACCGTGGCGGGGGATCAGACCCATCACTCATGAGGGTTGGGGGTTGTCTAACTTCTCCTCTCAACCTTCGCACACGCCATGGCCCCTCCGGCCCTCTCCCAGCCCATCCCCTGCTCCCTTGGTGCCCCGGGGGCACATAGTCGTGCACCCCACAAGGTGGGAGGGAGGCTTCAGGCCTGTGAGCTGTGCTATGCTGTGACAAAGTGGGGAGTTTTCTTGTTTTCTGTGGAGTTTCAATGGTTTGCATGCGGAGGGGGTGGGACTCAGTTTGCCTGGGTGTTACTGGTTTAACAAGGTGAGGGGAGAGGGAGTTTGTTGTTGCAAAGGACCGGAGAGAGAACTTGGGGCCCCAGCCGATGGCCTGGAGGATGGATACCCCAGCGACCGGTGACCTGGCGACCTGGTGACCCGGAGGCCCAGCTTAGGAGCTGCAGCCGGTTCTGGCCAGTGGGCGGACAATGGGCTGCAGAGTGAGGACCCAGTGACCTAACCAGCCGGTTCCAGCCAGAGGACAGAAGAGGGGAGAGGAGGCCCCGGTTCACGACCCTGTTTCCCTGAAGAGAAGACAATGGACAGAGGCGGGGCTTGGGGGAGGTGATATCAGATGCCCAGCTGGGAAGCAGGGGGGCTCTGGGCTGGAGACGGGGAGCAGGCAGAGCCGACCAGGGTGCAGAGATACTGGGGTGTGCTGGGCTGAGGGAGGCCAGGCCTGAGGCCCTGAGAGCTTCCCGTGCTGTGTTCAACTCTCAATAAACCCTCCTGTTTTATGCTGGCTGAGAGTCGCTCCGGTCTAGAGATCAGGGTTGTATTATTCCCTCTGGGGAGTGGAGGCCCTGGGGGTCCAGAGCAAGTGGACTCCCTGAGGGGGCCCACGGCGAGAAACAGGTGTGCTAAGGCTCCGAGAGGTGCGGCTCCAAGAGGTGGAGGAGCTTAACCCCCAAGAGAGAGTGGACCCCCGAGAAGGGCTGTCACACTGAAAGGGGTTCCCCCCACGGACCGCATGGGGCCAAGAATGGGGACGACCTGTGAGTCCGTGACAGGCTCCCCGGGCTGGAGGCTGCAGGGAGGAGCCCCAGAGAAGCAGCTGCCTGTATCAGCCGCCAGTGCAGTCTCCCTGCAACCGGGCGTGGGGAGGGGAAGAGGCCATGTGGTTCTGCCCAGCTCCAGATGTCTGCACGCAAGCCAGGGCCCCATATCAGGCAGGACAGGGACAGAGGAACCAGTCCGTCTCCCCTCTGCTGGCTCTGGCCTCGAGGACCCAGGCCCCCACCGGCATTGATCAGTGGGGGGCTGAGGTTTGAGGTCTAGGTCTGGGAATGCAGCTTAAGGGACCTGCCCCCAGGACATGAAGGGGGAACTGCACTGGGGGGGCGGGAGGTGGGGGGAACAGTTGAGGGGCTGTGGGAAGAGGTGCTCAAGATCTGCGCAGGTGCCACTGAGCCACCCACAAAGTCACCTGGCGCCAGAAACAGGGGGCCCTAAATACAGACATGGCCCAGCCAGGGGTCAGCATCCCCCCTTTGGAGACACAGGGAAGCGGGGCGGGGAGGGGAGATGGACAGTGCAGGACCCAGTGAGTGCGGGCTGTGCACCGGCCAAGGGAGGGGAGTAAAGGGGCGGAGATAGACAACAGAGGGGCAGGGAAATGCTTCCCCAAACAGCGCCCATATCTGCAGATGTCTCAGTCAGACCCAGCACCCCTTGGGGGGATGAGGCCCCTCCAGCCTTCCCCCTCCCCCCAAAGTCCTTCCTTCTACAGAGAGTTGGAGACAGAAGGTGCCTGTCTTGTGCCCTTCCCTCGGGCAGCCGCCCCATCATCCCAGACTCCTAAGTCAGACTGAGGCTGGGGTGATCCAGGGTGGGGAGGCAGTGACTGGACCCCCTGGCAACCGCATTAGGGAGATGGCAGAGTCCACTCACCACCTGAACTAAAAGGGCAGGGCACAGAGAGGGTCAGGGACTGACCCCGGGTTGTGCAGCGAGATAGTGGTAGAAAATCCAAGAGTCCTGGCTCCCAGCACCCCTTGCTCTTTAACCTGTAGACTCCACTCCCCACCCAGAGCTGGAGATAGAACCCAGGAGTTCTGACTCCAGGGCTGCACCATTCCCCCTGCCCTCCCCACACACCCTTGTCCTGCTGCCAGGAGCTCCCTCCCTGCTGTGGGTGGAGGGGTGGGGTGGGGGGCCAAGTGGACAGCCCCCTCCCCACCCCCTAGCCTCCATGACCAGGTCACCTGGGCCATGTCTGTATAGCGCCACGGGCCATAACTATGGTTCCTCTGGTCCCCCTTTCTGCTTCCCCAATGCAAGGTCATGTGGGTGGCTGTGGGGCCTTAGAGGGCCTGGCCTGCACTGAGCTTCCTCAGTGCCCCCTGGACGCCAGGGCTTCCCCCAGGAGAGGGAGCTTCCCCTGCAGAGTCCATGCTGACCGTATGTTGTGACCTTGCTCCGCGCAGGCACTGAGTCTGGGCTGAGCTCTGCCATGATGGGTCTGGGCCCAGACCAGCTGCTGTCCCCAGAGGGGATAGGGGAGAGCCCTGCATTGCAGGGCCAGGCTCAGAGCAGCTGTGGGATACTTGGCCCAGAGTGGGCTGGTGCCCTGAGCGGGGGTGGGGGGGGGTCCCAGTCCCCAGGACCCTTAGCTCAGCCCTGTGGTGTGGGGATGGGGAGACCCCCAAGTGGTGGTGGGTGGAAGGCCTGCACATTCTGGGGCTCCCTGTGCTGGGGAGAGCAGCTGGGCGGCTCGACTCAGGGGAGGGGGGCTGCGCTGGGTGCCCACAGAGCAGCTCTCCTTGGGGTGGGGCTGGGGGGAAGTGCCCCTGACATATGGGGCAGGGAGGGCTCCTCTCCTCAGAAGCTGCTGCCACTTCCCTTCCCCCCACCCCCCGCATCCTTGCGGCCTTGTATGGGGCCCGAGCACCACGTCCTGCCTGGATCTGCCTCACGCCTCCCCAGGGATGGAGTGCGAAGAGCGGAGCTCATGGCCCAAAAGTGTTGCTGCCCCAGTGCCTCAACCCCTCCTACCCCTGAGACAGCCCAGCCCCCAACCTCATAGACTCATAGACTTTAAGGTCAGAAGGGACCATTATGATCATCTGGTCTGACCCCCTGCATGCTGCAGGCCATAAAACCGTCCCTACCCCTTCCCTGGACTCTGCTGTTGAAGTCCCCAATCCTGTTTTTAGTGACTTCAATCGGCAGAGACCCTCCTGCTAGAGATCCCTGCCCCATGCTGCAGAGGAAGGCGAAAAACCTCCAGAGGCTCAGCCAATCTGCCCTGGAGGAAAATTCCTTCCCGACCCCAAATATGGCGATCAGTAAGACCCCGAGCATATAGGCAAGAGTCTCCAGCCTGACCCCTGTTAGCCATTATACTATTTACCTACCATTGCTTGGTTTTCCTTGACTACTATGTTTTACCATTAAACCATTCCCTCCATAAACTTATCTAACTTAATCTTAAAACCAGACAGGTCTGTCGCCCCCACCATTTCCCTCGGAAGGCCGTTCCAATATTTCACCCCTCTGACGGTCAGAAACCTTCGTCTAATTTCAAGCCTGAACTTCCCCATGGCCAGTTTATATCCATTTGTTCTTGTATCCACATTAGTACTAAGCTGGAATAATTCTTCTCCCTCCCTTGTATTAATCCCTCTAATATATTTAAAGATAGCAATCATATCCCCCCTCAGCCTTCGCTTTGTCAGACTAAACAACCCAAGCTCCTCTAGTCTCCTTTCATACGACAGGTTTTCCATTCCTCTGATCATCCTAGTGGCCCTTCTCTGCACCCGTTCCAGTTTGAGTTCATCTTTTTTAAACATGGGAGACCAGAACTGCACACAGTACTCCAAATGAGGTCTCACCAGCGCCTTGTACAACGGAAGCAGGACCTCCTTATCCCTACTAGATATACCTCGCCTAATGCATCCCAACCTCCTCCCCCCTCCTCACCACCACCCCCATTCGGCCACCTCAGGTCCCTCTAGCACCCTCACCAGCTGCCCCTCACTATCCTTGTAGCAGCTCCCTTGTTCTAGGGCAGGGGCGGGCAAACTTTCTGGCCTGAGGGCCGCATCGAGTTTCTGAAATTGTATGGAGGGCCGGTTAGGAGAGGCTGTGCCTCCCCAAACAGCCAGGCCTGGCCCGGCCCCCACCCCCTATCTGACCCGCCCTGCTTCTCGCCCCCTGGCAGCCCCCCGAGACTCCTGCCCCATCCAATCCCCCCTGTTCCCTGTCCCCTGACGGCCCATTCTGGGACCCCTGACCCATCCACCCCTCCCTGTCCCCTGACCGCGCCCAGACCCCCTGCCCCTGACTGCCCCATCCAACCCCTCTTCTCATTCCTGACTGCCCCCCCCCGGGACCTCTGCCCCATCCAACCACCCCTTCTCCCCGACCGCGCCCAGAACCCCTGCTCTTGACTGCCCCCCACCACTCCATCCAACCCCCCCTCTCCTTCCTGACTGCTCCCCTGGGACCCCTGCCCCTATTCAACACCCCTGTTCCCTGCCCTCTGACCACCACCCCGAACTCCCCTGCCCTCTATCCAACCCCCCTGCTCCCTGCCCCCTTACCGTGCTGCCTGGAGCATGATGGCTGGCAGCGCTACAGCCGTGCCGCCCAGAGCACCAGGACAGGTAGCCGCGCCACCTGGCTGGAGCCAGCCACGCCACCGCGCAGCACAGAACACCGGGTCAGGCTGTGGGCTCTGCAGCTGCGCTGACGCCCAGAGCATTGCGCCGGCTGCGCAGTGAGCGGAGGCTGTGGGGGAGGGGGAACAGCAGATACAGGCCAGAGTCCCCAACAGGCAGCCAGACTCCATCTTCCCTGCTATGACTGCGACCTTCACTTCCTGTCCTAAACAGCCATGTTTGCACAGCCATGTAGTGCATGTGGCTGTTAAACTGCCCCTGGCCCACCCCAGAAGTGGCTGCAGCTCAGCGCTGGCTGGTCCCTGCATACCGTGTATGTGGCAGTAGGGATGGGGGAGGCAGGTTGTAGGGGGCAGTGGGGCCTGCGCAGGTTCGTTCTGTCCCTAATCATCTCCCAGGCTCCGCCTCCCCGGGCTGCAGCTTCTGCTGGGTCCCAGCCCAGACGGGCTTTGCTGGAATCGCTGCAGGTGTTCCCCAGTTCGGCACGGATGACAAAGACGCATCTTTTCAGCTTCAAAAGATCCTTCCCAGACACCCTCCTGCTCCCCTCCAGCCCCACATTATCCCCCCACATCTCCCCTCCAGCCCCCCAGCTACCCTCCAGCCCCACATCTCCCCATAGCACCCCTGAACCCTCACCGTGTGAACCTCCTAGTACCCCTGAACCCTCACTGTGACCCCCCAGCACCCCCAAACTCTCACTGTGTGAGCCCCCCTGATACCCCTGAACCCTCACTGTGTGAGCCCCCCAGGCACCCCCAAATCCACTGCTGTGTGTTTTTGCCCCCCAAACCTGTCACTTTGCCACCCCCAAACCCTTCACAGGATGCACTCCTAGGCACCCAAACCTCTCATTGTGCTCCCCAAATCCCTCTGCTTGTGTTCCCAAGCCCCACACGCTGCCCTCCAACCTGTCTGTGTCCCCCAGAGCCCTTGCTCCCCCAGCCCATTGTGCTGACTGCACTTTGGCACCCCAAAGCTGTTGCTGAGGCTGCTTCCTGGCCCCCCAAACCTCTGCAGATGTGCTCCGAGAGGTCGAGGGACTTGGCAGGTCTTTCCCAGCGCCCCGGCTCCCGGCCCTGCCCACAGCTGGCTTTAGCATGCCTCTGGGCTGTGAGAATCGCACAGAAAGGGGGGAGCAGGAAGGGCTCACAGAGGAGGAGGCTGTTGGGCCAGGTGCTCTGCGAAGCCTGGGGTAGCAGCAACATGGGGAGCTAATGCTGTGGGAGCAATAGAGGAGCTGTGGCCAATTCCCCACGTAGAGATCGCAGCCCTGGGGCAGGCAGCTGCCTTAGGACCTGTCTATGCCAGGGAGCAGGTGGCCTGGGTCTATTCCTGCTCTGCCATTGAGTTGCTGAGGGACCTTGGGTGACTCACTTCTCCTCTCTGGGCCTGTCCCCCCACCCCCCGGGATGGTATTTCTTTTCCCAGAGCTGGGGGGGCCACCCATCTGGCTGTGAAGCCCTATCCAAGCGCAATGTTAGTGGTGGGTTTAGAGTGGTGGGAACCAGCCTTGTGCCCATTCCACCAGACAGGCACCTAGAGCCTGGGTCACCCTAGTCAGACAGACGGTTCCTGGCATGTGATAGCCCAGGGAGGTGGCACGTGAGCCTTGGCACAGCTGTGCCAGCCAGACCCAGGAGGACCCCAGTGCGACTCAGGTAGGAGTCAAACTGCCTTTGCCCCAGAATTCCTCCTCCTCCTCCAACAGGTTTCATGGAGCCCCACAGATGAACATCTAGATTGTGCCAGGGAAATTTGAGGCCAGTTGGCTCCAGGCAGGCAAGTGAAGTGTGGTGGGAATCCAGATGGAGTGAGGGGACTCAAAGAAGGGGTGAGTGGCACTTTCCAGCCATTGAGCAGATGGGGCAAAGGGGCAGGAGGTGCCAGAGTCCCCGTGCTGGGTCTGATCTGGCTGGGACTTGATGAATTGTTCTGACCCAGCCAGGACTCGGTTTCTCCATCTAGGCTTGCTCCATCCCCAGAATCTGCATCCCCCTCCCAAATGCCAACAAAGTATGTGGGATCCTGCCAGGGCTACGGACTCCCACCATCCTGACCTCCACATCCACGTTGGGCTGGAGTCACCACAAACAGGGTGAGGGCGTGGAGAGGATGGATGAGGCATGGCGAGCTGGCCCCCAGCCAGAGCCAGCAGGCCATGGAATCTTTCCCCTCCTTGGGGTCTTGGATGCTCAAAAAAACCCCAACCTGCTTTGTATCCAGAACACAAACGTCAATAGAAGTGATGGCTTCTGGTCAGTTTAAAAACAGAAAAATGATTTATGTCAATCTTTCCTAACTAAAAACGTCTGTCTCTGATTCACTGGGGAAAGGATCTGGGCAGACAAATGACCTCAGAGGAATGGAATTTGCTCTGGGAAAGAGGAGCCGCAACCTCGGTCTGTTGCACAATAAAACAACGATTCTTTAGGGCACCGTTTCAATGGTACCTCGCACCAGTCGGGTTATAGCGAGAGCGAATGGGGACAGATGTTGGAGAGAGAGAGGAGATTTTATGCACGTGACACAAACACCTCAGGCAGACACATCACTCCTGTGTCCAACTGTCTTCTCAATATCTCACCAAAGGGGTCGTGTGTGGTCTCTACAGAAAGCCACGAACTAGCTGGTTGTCATGGTTATTGGGAGCAGTTTGTATGGGAAATAGCTTCAGAGACATGGAAAATGCAGATGAGTAAATTGCAAAAGCGTTGAAGGGGGACTGGTTAGCTGGGGCAAGGCAGGATCTCAGGGCTACCTCAATCAATGCTGAGAACAACAGACAACCCCAGAGATAGCACTGCGATTACACACCTTTAAGTCTGTTACTGAGTGACCAGAGAGGTTGAAGTGTTCTCCTACTGGTTTCTGAATGTTATGATTCCTGATGTCAGATTTGTGTCCATTTATTCTTTTGCGTACAGACTGTCCAGTTTGGCCAATGTACATGGCAGTGGGGTATTGCTGGCACATATCACATTGGTAGATGTGCAGGTGAATGAGCCCCTGATCACAGAATCATAGAATATCAGGGTTGGAAGGGACCTCAGGAGGTCATCTAGTCCAACCCGGTGCTCAAAGCAGGACCAATTCCCAACTAAATCATCCCAGCAGTGGATGGTGTGGCTGATGTGATTAGGTCCTATGATGGTGTCAATTGAATAGATATGTGGACAGAGTTGGCATTGGGCTTTGTTGCAAGGATAGGTTCCTGGGTTAGTGTTTGTGGTGTGTGGTTGCTGGTGAGTAGGAGAACACTTCAACCTCTCTGGTCACTCAGTAACAGACTTAAAGGTGGCAATTTTGTAACAGAAAAGCTTCAAAAACAGACTCAATGAGAAACTGCTGAACTTGAATGAATATGCAAACTAGATACCATTAATTTGGGCTTGAACAGAAACTGGGAGTGGCGGGGTCATTACACAAATTGAATCTATTTCCCCATGTTAAGTATCCTCACACCTTTTTGTCAGCTGTCTGAAATGGGCCATCTTGCTTATCACTACAAAAGTTTTTTTTTCTCTTGCTGATAATAGCTCATCTTAATTAGCCTCTTAGAGTTGGTATGGCAACTTCTACCTTTTCATGGTCTCTGTGTGTTTATAGATCTCTTCTTACCATATGTTCCATTCTATGCATCTGATGAAGTGGGCTGTAGCCCACGAAAGCTTATGCTCAAATAAATTTGTTATTCTCTAAGGTGCCACAAGTACTCCTGTTCTTTTAATGTGATAGATATGCTTGCTTTGATCTGCTTAGCTCTTGGAAGTCCAGGGGCTCTAGGCTGCTGGCCCCATGCTCCCCGGGGACCCTAGGGACAGCTCTGTCCGTCATTAGGGAATTTTTTCCTGAGAACCCCCTGTAACATTTCACAAACCCCCAGGGTTCACGAACCCCAGTTTGGGAACCACTGATCTAGACCATCCCTGACAGGTGTTTGTCTAACCTGCTCTTAAAAATCTCCAATGATGGAGATTCCACAACCTCCCTAGGTAATTTATTCCAGTGCTTCACCACCCTAACAGTTAGTTTTTCCTAATGTCCAACCTAAACCTCCCTTGCTGCAATTTAAACCCATTGCTTCTTGTCCTAACCTCAGAGGTTAAGAAGAACAATTCTTCTCTCTCCTCCTTGTAACAACCTTTTATGCACTTGAAAACTATTATCATGTCCCCTCAAACACTCTTCTCTTTTCCAGACTAAACAAACCCAATTTTTTCAACCTTCTCTCATAGGTCATGTTTTCTAGACCTTTAATCAATTTTGTTGCTCTTCTCTGGACTTTCTCCAATTTGTCCACATCTTTCCTGAAATGTGGCGCCCAGAACTGGACACAATACTCCAGTTGAGGCCTAATCAGCACAGAGTAGAGTGGAAGAATTACGTCTTGCTTACAACACTCTTGCTAATACATGATGTTGGTTTTTTTGCAAGTGTTACACTGCTGACTTGTATTTAGCTGATGGTCCACCAGACCCCCAGATCCCTTTCCGCAGGGGCGGCTCCAGGCACCAGCGCAGCAAGCGCGTGCCGGGGGCGGCCTGCTGGTTGCTGTGGGGGCGGCAGTCAGGGAGCCTTTGACGGCATGCCTGCGGGAAGTCCGCCGGTCCTGCGGCTTCGGCGGCAATTTGGCGGCGGGTACGCCGAAGCCGCGGGACCGGCGGACCTCCCACAGGCATGCCGCCGAATCCGCGTTACCAGCGGACCTCCCGCAGGAGCGCCGCCGAAAACCGCCTGACTGCCGTGCTTGGGGCGGCAAAATACATAGAGCCGCCCCTGCCTTTCCGCAGTACTCCTTCCTAGGCAGTCATTTCCCAGTTTGTTTATGTGCAACTGATTGTTCCTTCCTAAATGATTTACATTTGTCCTTATTGAATTTCATAATATTTACTTGAGACCATTTCTCCAGTTTGTCCAGATCATTTTGAATTTTAATCCTATCCTCCAAAGCACTTGT
>NW_027054794.1:0-10000 GCF_011386835.1 Chrysemys picta bellii | reverse complement strand
CTGATACATTTGGAGAGGGGAGGAAGGGCTGTGACAATACAGCTGAAAGCCATCTTGTACCTGAAGCAGCATGTGCTCCCACCGTTCATGGTCCAGGGAATTCTCTGTGTTTCCTATAAAGCAGGAGGCAAAACAATAATGTCACTTAGGTTAGCAAGAAGAGTCGTCCCAGGTATCTTCTTCGCAATCTGTCCTTCTAAAACCCCTGGTCTGCCAAACTGTAACATACCTGGGCTTTCAAGACTAAATGGGACCTACGCCAACATTCTTTGTTGGACCAACAGAAAGTATCAGGTTATGTACCCTGCTGGCATTTTTATTCAGGGTCAGTCAACCCACCAGGAGTGAGATGCTGAGCACTCCCAATTCCTGTTGACTTTCATGGGAGCTGAGGGTGCTGAGCACCTCACAAAACGGTTCAGCACATCAGAAGACTGGGTTTAATGTGAATACAAACTTTTCCTGCATAATAAGAGATTCTGGACTTGATCCTAACTTGATGTAAATCGGTGTAGCTTCACTGAAGTCAATGGAATTATACTGATTTACATCAGCTGAGAATCTGGCCCTGATTCTGAATGTCCAGCTCTAACCTACCCTTCTTGAATGTCGGCACAATGTAGTACTGGGGACTCTGTACAGCAACAACAACTAGGGAAGATACAGCTCATTTCTTAAATCTGTTTTTTGAATATCAAACCCACTTGAACATTTTGGGGTCCGACGTTCATCAGAAAGATATCGGGTTTGTGCTCCACATAGGGTCTGTCATACTCCACAGAGACTATACTGGCACAGCTATGTCATTAGCCATAACCCCATAGTGTAGACACAACCTACACCAGGGGTCGGCAACCTTTCAGAAGTGGTGTGCCGAGTCTTCATTTATTCACTCTGATTTAAGGTTTTACGTGCCAGTAATACATTTTAACGTTTTAAGAAGGTCTCTTTCTATAAGTCTATTATATAAAACTATTGTTGTATGTAAAGTAAATAAGGTTTTTAAAATGTTTAAGAAGCTTCATTTAAAATTAAATTAAAATGCAGAGCCCCCTGGACCAGTGGCCAGGACCCAGGCAGTGTGAGTGCCACTGAAAATCAACTCGCGTGCCGCCTTTGGCACACGTGCCATAGGTTGCCTACCCTTGGCCTACACTGATTGAAGGGTTTTTTCCACGGAGGTCAATAGATTCATACCACTGTAAAATTGGTGAAAGACATTTTTAGGCCCACAATACCTAGATTCTACAAAGGGCAGCCACTTGGCCAACCTAACTTTTATGGCTCGGGTTTCCTTACAGAAAGAAAACTCTGGGTTTTTTAATTGAATCACCCTTGAAAGTAAACATGGGGTTTAATTTTCAGAAAAATTCAGTTTCCAAAATCAGACTATATATGTAACCCCAAAATATTTCACAAACCTCCAGCTTCATGTGTATTCACCTTCCCAACTAATAACCTAGCAAAGGTGTGGGGGGAACTGCTGTAAAATTTCCATTCAGCTGAAACCTTCCTGGCCTGATTCTGCCCTGATTGAATTGGCCTCAGTGGTTAAACTCTGGATTTACCCCAGTGGTTCCCAGTTATCCAGGTGAAGGAAAAGTGAGGGCCCAGAACCCCAACTTCAATTCCCCACTGTTCTCATGTACTGCAACAGGAATGGCACAACACATGTCAATACGAAGCTGCATTTTGTGGCTTCCCTTCCATGGACCGCACTCCTCCTAACTAGCACTTTACCTTCAACGTACTGCAGCAGAGGTGGGATCTTTACTACCCACATCTCACCCACTGCTGCATGGATATTGTAGCGCAGGGCCTTCAGTAATTGCAAGGCAGCACATCCATGTCCTTCTCTTTCATAAGGGGATGAGGCTACTACCTGTCAATGAGAGAGAAAGAACAGGCTAAGTTTTGTCAGCACAACGCCAGTTTGTTCCTGAAGGAGGGAATAGTTCAGACTCTCTCATTGTGGAGATCGTACAATAGAGTTTTTGCTTCTACTGCAGTGTCTTCCTGAAGAAGCAAGCATTCTAGCTAGTACGAGGATGCAGAACAGTGTGTCTCAGGAGAGGGTGGAGAGAGAGAGACCCAATCATACACATTCCTCAGCCTGTCTATAAGCATCTAGCTATAAAACCGATTTTTATAGTTAACTGTCCCACTTCACATTTCGCAGAAAACCTATTTTCATGGTCTACTCACCAGGAGTCGCGCCAGCAGCCCCTGGGGTGTAGGGAGTTTCACTAGGGAAAGAAACAGAATAGCATTAATGATGCCAGGCTTTGCAGAGAGTCCTGCTGATGTTATTCACCTATCCATTTCCAACGTGCCCACCAATGTTGAATACAGCTGATAATAATTTGCATTTCCATAGTGCTTTCAGTCTGAGCATCTCAAAATGCTTTACAAACATGAATGAATTCCGCCTCACAGCACCTCTAAGAGGTTGGCATTAATTACTCCTTCATTTCACAAGTGGGGAAGCTGAGAGAGAAAGATCAAGTGATTTCCCCAAGGTCACATCAGAATTTTGGTGGCAAGGCGGGAAGAGAACCCACGTTTCCTAGCTCCCTCCCATGGCCATGTTGTAATCACAAGACCATCCCTCATTCATTTTAGCCTCCTGATTGCAGACGAGAGAACTGGAGCAGACTGAATCTGTTCATTTCATAGGGCCTGGAGAGAATAAATGAAAGAGTTTCTGTTATAAACCTGGTCCACTGTAGTCGAGGCAAGCAGCTTCTTCTCCTTCCTGCTGCTTTTTCTCAGCCAGTTCTCTAAGGCATCTGCAGAGAGGCTTCAAAGTACCAGTGTACTGAGCTGGCACCACATACTCCAGAAGCCTTGGCCATAACACCTGCAGAGAAGAGCGAGACTGTTCAGTACATAGCTATTTCCATTCCCCCACCTCCAGTATCCTGCTGTCTGAATCCCTCCCTGTCATGTAGCTTCTCCTTTTATTCATCACTGACCCTTCCCTAACCTATCACCTCATCTCTCTCTCCCCAACATCTCACTCTACCTGTCCGGTGCCCCTGCACTCTGTCTTTTAAATACACTGCCTAGTTTGGTGAATCCTCTTTCCCTGCATTAGAGCATTATGGAGCTATTTAGATAGCACCATAAACTCACCCAGAACTTTACAGACCTATAGAAGGCACACTTCCAGCCCCAATATCTGTTCAAATCCAGGATCACCAAATCAGAAGTATTCATGGGGGATCTAAGGGGAAGTTGCACTCAGACAGTGGAAAGAATTAAGAGAAGATCTCTGCAACATGATTCCTTCCAGTTAAGTTGCTTTACATCTTTTCTCTAATGTGAACCACTTACTCCATGATGAAGGGGTCACACTATCCCTGACATGAATTTGATATGTTGTTCCTCCATTATGCTGACTGTGCAAAGAGCTTCCTTGTGGAGAGGTACAAGGAACAACGTCCCTATTTCAAGAAGCAGTAGTAACAGGGCACTTACTTGGGTCATTCCACTGACTGAGGTGTCCAGACATTGCAGGATGTCAATGCACAGGGTTTGGATAGTGCTTTCTTCTTGAATAGCCTGGGTGAGAAGTGTTGTACCCTGCTGTGAGATAGCTAATAAGTTCTATAGAGCTAGTAGTAAGACACTGGCTATAGAATCAGTGTCCTTCTCTTACGAAGCCATCTTGAACATTGACCTATGCCTACTTTTATATTGCACTGGAAGTGCACAAACATCTGAAGGAAAGAGAATAATAGAAACTCCTAACTGGTGGGTCAGATTCCAGGCTTAGGAAAACCCTAAAGTGAAGGGAATGATTCACTGAACACAAAAGAGTTTCCCCAACAGCGTTAAGTTTTTTTAAATTTGAAAAACTGTTTCATCTTTTTATCTTTGAGGAAAAACATTCAGCCTCTGCCCAGTGGAAATAAATATGCAGAACCAGGGGGATCCACTCTGTTTGTTCTGATGCCCCAACCAGCTTGGGTCATTCTGTGTGTAGTGAGTGTGATTCTATCAACAACTTACTGTAAAGTTGAACTGTTTATGTTAATACATATCATGGATCCAGTCATGGAGCACAAAGTGTCTGGAGCCCCTGGCTGTGTCCATGGATAGAAATACGGATTGAAGATATTTTTAAACTAGTACATGTAGAGTAGAGTATGTAGTGAGGGAAATATGCAGCAAGCTTTTCCAGGCTCCTGACAGTCTGGGATGCAGCCTGCATAACCTCGGTGTTTTGCTGATAGTTTAGGTATGCTTCAACAGCCACAGAATTGGGCATCATTATGTTCTCTGGAGAGTCTATTGAAAACAAAAAGATGTGCTTCCTTGTACAAGAACATTTCACTGAAAAATGGTGTTTTCAGAAGTTTCAATGTCTCATCAGAGGTTTGAGTAACCTCGATAACTCTGTTAGATGTAATTACCCAGTGTGAGATTCTGATCTCTGTTACACTAGTATAAATCCAGAGTAACGCCACTAAAGTCAGTGGAGTTACCTTGACTTTACACCAATATAACTGATCAGATTCTGGCTCTAATCATTCAGTCCAGCTGTCCCTGAGTCAAAACTCCCACAGAAGGCAAGGGGAGCAATCAGCATGCAAGAATGGTAGGACCGAGTCCTACGTGTTAAGAACTCTCCTTACCAGTTTGCTGGTGGACACACTGAACTCGTGGAAAACATATGCTACCATATCCCATTCTACACAATTCTCCACACTTCCTGAACTGAGCAGCCTCCTGATGAAATGAAGAACTGCCTTCCTCACCTGCAAGGGTAGAGATTACACACAAGAGTTCTTGTTATCCCTTCTGCCTGAAATAGGAGATAGGATATGAGAGTCCTTATGCTTTTGAGTTTATCTCCTTAGATTATAAACATGGCTACATTTAACACAGGCAGGAGAATGACATGCCTTCTCTAGTCTGCAGTCTCTCCTCTGGATCTGAATGAAAGCTCCACCCAGATATCCATTCATCCCATATCATTGAAAAAAATTGAAATATTTCACTGCTCCACACACAATCTTACCTTAGCATTCTGATCACTGAGAGTGGATTTCACTGCCTTCACAATCAGAAACTTTTTAACTTTTGTCTCGGGCACTGAAAGATAAGGAGAGGTGTACAGTACTTTTTTGTTCCACTCACTCACTTTCCACATTGGAATTAATCCTGGATTTCAAAGGGCCCTATTTAAGAATAGTACCGAGCTTCTCTCATCTACAGAATCAATGGGAAAAACATAGGACCAGACTCTGGTCTCAGTTACACCAGTGTAAATCTAAAGTAATTCCACTTCTATAATGAGTGCCATCATACTACCATGATGGAAATCTTATAAAAGCGTTAGATAGACTGAGGTCATTGAAGTTAATCTGTGTTTACACCAGTATAACAGAACTCAGAATCTATAGTGTATAATACTGACGAATATCGAGTCAGGAGTCCTATTTTATTTGTATCTGATTATTGTTAACATGCATTAGCCCCAAGTTAACTTCTGTATTTGAAGTTGAAAAATATCTTGGGCTACATTCAGCACTTAGTTGAACCTGTTGATTTCTGGGTGGCCATAGGGGGGTAATTTAGGGCAGCATTTGGTCCCTTAGTGGAGATCCAAACCACTGGTGACTGTGTGTTATAGAGACTCTGTGCCCCATTTGCAGAGGCGATGAGTCTGTTACAGCCCTGCCGTGCCTACAAAGCCTTGGTTCTTTAGCTCAATCTATAGTAGCTCATGCTTTTAGCTCTGGATCAGGGCCGGCTTTAGGCCGATTCCCCCGATTCTCCTGTGCCTAAGAGGGCCCTGCACTCCACGCCTAACAGGGCCCCGTGCCCAGTGGCCTTTTCAATTTTTACTCACCAGGCGGCGCTCGGGGTCTTTGGCGGCACTTCAGTGGCGGGTCCTTCACTCCCTCCGGCTCTTCGGCAGCACATGAAGGAGCCACAGCCGAAGTGCCACCGAAGACTCGGAGCGAATGAAGGACCTGCTGCCAAAGACTCGGAGCGCCGCCTGGTGAGTACAAGTCCCACGAATCAGACCCCGCACTTCCTAAAGCCGGCCCTGCTCTGGATGTCCCCAACTTAACCCTCAGCATGTTGGCCAAGAGGGCAGCTGGCACAGTTGCTCCTGTGTTACTTACAGTCGGCACCAACAATGGCACTGAGCAGATTCAAAGAGGCCACACGAACAGCCTCATTCTCAATCTCCAGCTGCGAGTGCAGAAATGCTATCAGATCATCAGGAGAAGAACGGGCTGCAAGGGAACAAATCACGTCCTCACTGACAACAGAACTCTTATTCTTACCATACCTGACAAAGGAAGTTACAAGGAAACCACTGTGCAACTCAGAGTCTCTTCCCCTTACCTAGCAGAACTACACAATCCAACAACTCTGCGTGATTTTCCGTGCTGAGCGGCTTAGCTTGAGAACAGATCTGTGGGAAGAAGGGAAATGGTCAAAGAAAAACTAATCAGAAGCAATTGAAAAGAAAAGGTTCAATTAATTTCTAAGCTTCCACTTCCTACTTGTCCAAATAGAGGTCTGAACCCCAGGTAGATGGTACTGAATGCACAGCAAGAATCAAACACAATGACCAATACATTCGATAAGAGAAGCTAAAGGGTTTTGAGCAGCAGAGCTGATCGAATCAAGACACAGCCACAGTTTTTACTATACAACTCTGACTCCCCTGATAATCAGCTTATGGTGAAATTGCTTTACAAACTGAGCTGGATATTAGCTAAGAAAATGAGACCGCTACCTGCTTACTCTTGAGCCTGCAGAAATCAGTAAGGCATGAGGAGGTCCCCAGGCTCTGCACTATCATTCGATAGATTTTTATTGTTAATATGCTTCAGATCTGCTGTGCCTAAGCTCAAGGGATCCAAGCAAAACCACCCCTCACCTGGTTGTGCAGAGCACTGCAGATGGCTTGAAACTTCTCTTTAGGTAGAGGGATCTTATATTCAAAAGAGACCTCCAAGAGCTGGCTCAGACTCTGCAACAGAGGGTGAAAGTCAGATGGTGGCACACACAGGAGCAATATGTAGTGACTGAAGCAGCTTCAGGGGATTCCTAGATTCCAAGGCTGGAACGGATTATTGCCATCATCTAGTCTGACCTCCGGTACAACACAGGCCATAGACCTTGCCCAGAATAATTCCCAGAGCAGAGCTTTTAGAAAAACATCCCAATCTCAATTTAAAAACTGTCACTGAGGGAGAATCCACCTCGGCCCTTGGTAAATGGTTCTAATGGTTAATTATTTCACCATTAAAAATGTACGCCGTATTTCCAGTCTGAATGTTTCTAACTTCAGTTTCTAGCCATTGGATCAAGTTACACCTTTCTCTGCTAAACTGAAGAGCCCATTATAAAACATGAATCCCTCGTGTAAGATATTATAGACTGTCATTAAGTCACCCTGTCACAGGATAGGTCCACCCTGTCAGGGTGGTACCAGGTTGTGGAGGAACTGAAGTAGATCTGGGGCGGCCCAACTGGCCTAGTCTCCCTAGCCACCGCAGCAGTCCTGGCTCCTAGGGCAGCGTAGCCTAATGGTCAGGATCAGGGCAGCAGCCCTTCGGTGAGGGTCCATGGCCCAACAGCACAAGTCACTAGGGCTGCCCTTCTGGGTGTGGCAGTGCGGCCTAGTGGCCAGAGTCAATGGAACCGCCCTTGGCCGCAGGGCAATGCGGCCTAGTGGCCAGAGTCAATAGAACCACCTTTTGCAGCAAGGAAGTGTTGCCTAGGTCAGCCCTTCTCCACTGGCTCCTACCTATTCCACAGGTCCCAGCCCAGGGCCCTGTCTTGCCGCAGGGGTATCTGCCTCCAACTCAGCTGGGATCCTTCCCAAACATGCCAAGTCAAAGCCCGGTACCTCAACTGGATCAATGCTTAGTCCACCTAGGCTACTTCCCACCCGTTCTTCAGCAGCTGGTAGTCTCAGGGATTCTGTGGTCTCTCCTCCATCTCTGGCACTGGGTGGCTGGGGGTTGGTTGCAGCCACAGCCTGGCTGGCCTCTGAATCCTGGAGCACTGGCAGTCTCTCTGCAGGAGTCTGCAATGCACCTCTGCTCCCTTCAGCAGTCATCTCAGCCTGAGCTGAGCGGCTCTTTCATATCCTGGTTCCAGCTGAAGCATGCCCAGCAGAGATGAGGGGGCATGGCCTCCTCGGCCCACAAAGTATGATTAACCCCTGCTGAACCAATGCGGGGTAGGTAAACCCCATCACGCACCCTTTTACTGTCTGTTTGTTAAACTAAATAGATTTAGTTCCTTGATTCTACCACTGGAAGGCATGTTTTCTAATCCTTTAATCACTGTGGCTCTTCTGTCAATATCCTCTCCAATTTATCAACACCCTTTTTGAATTGTGGGCACTAGAACTGGACACAGAATTCCCACAGTAGTCACACAAGTGCCAGATTTAGATGTAAAATAACCACTGTACTCCGACTTGAGATTCCCCTTTTTATGCATCCCAGCTTTAGCTTTTTCTGGCCACAGCATGAGTTCGTGTTCAGCTGATTATTCATCATGACCCCCAAAATCTTTTTCAGAGTCCCTGCTTCCCAGAACAGCATCCCCCAGCATGTTACGTATGGCCTAAATTCTTTGTGCCTAGATGGAGACATTTACATTCAGCCGTATTTAAATGCACGTTTGTTTGTTTGCGCCCAGTTTACCAAGTGATCTAGATCACTCTGAATCAGTGAGCTGTCCTCTCCATTCTTTACCACTCCCCAATTTTTATCTCATCTGCCAACTTTATCAGTGATGATTTTATGTCCTCTGCCAGCTGATTGATAAAAAACGTGAAAATCTAATTCCTTCCTGCAGCTAAACACTTTTCTCCTTTGCTGCTTGAAGCTTCCAGAATGTCTCTGATGCCATCTACATATTTTACTATGTTTAAGCAGTTGTGTAGTGCTCTGATGCTATCAAACAAGTCCATGATGCGTTGGTTCCCTCCAAATCATGGGTATTTCAACCCCAAAAGTGACCACATACTCTATACCAGAAAGCTTCAACCAACAGAGATGGTGAGTAAATATCACTACCGAGTAGTTATAGCTGTCTCATGACTTCATTTACAACTGTGTAGCCCCACTGAAGACAGAATATGGCCCATTACTTCTTGCTCATGTGGTACTGAGTTGGATGAAATAGAGAGATGAGGGGAGTGAGACAATATCTTTAAATTAGATTATCTCACCCACCTTCTCGCTCTAATATCTTGGGACCAACATGGCTACAACAGCACTGCATAGAACGGTAGATGAAATAGACAGGCAATGCTTTTATATCGATCTAGTTATATAAGCCAAAGCGATCACCCTCCTTAGTATTAATTTTCAACCACTGATAGTTGGTTTGGTATTGACCAGAGACAACATATGGCAGCCCCTGCTGTGAGGAGTTTATGATCTAAAAGAGAGACACAGAGTTGACAGGATGTACTGGGAAATCACAAGGAGGGAGTATCTTGTTGGGGAGTGGGGCAGGTGTTCTGTTTTTTATCTCCTTATCATCCTCCCCAAGAAACAGAGAATGCTTTTCATAAGAGGCATTTACCTACAAATCTTGTTGCCTGGGTCACCATGTGCATAAACCCAGAACTCGTGTGAATATTTATTATCTAACAAGTCACTGTCTAAACCAGGAAACCCCACTGGCAGCAAATTCTTCATGCAGTTCATACATGCACACGCATAGACAGTTACCTTAATGAGTGGTACCTCACCTTGGTGACGTGAAAAACATCAATGTCCTCCTTATATTGCTCAAGGAGCCATGAGATCAGTTCAGATATCCGATCGTGATGCTCCTCTTTGTGTAGCAAGAGGCTCATCATGGGACCAAGGGCTTTGATGATGGCCTGCTTGAGCTGCATAGATGAGACACAGAATTTATGTTCCTAAGAATTCATTCAATATCATCCAATGGGCACACCTTTTCTACTTCTAATGAGTGCAACTTCCCTTGTTCCACTGTA
>NW_027054793.1:0-10000 GCF_011386835.1 Chrysemys picta bellii | reverse complement strand
TTTAAACTGCATTTCACCACCAGGCCAAGGTTAAAACCATTTTAACTATAGTTGTGCTTAATACTGTTGAATTAAAAAAAAAAAAGTATTCCACAGGCTGTATAGGGATTAGGGTAATACTAACTAACATTTTTGCTTGTTCTTGAACCTGAAGGCCCAAACACACACGAGGGGGAACAGAACAAGCATGTGCCTGCAACACTTTATCCCATAGTGGAAGGTAACTTTATTTATTTATTTTTTTGCAACAGGCTTTTAAATGCATGTGGGTTTTTGAAAAGTGTCTGGCTGCAAACTTGGTTTGGTGTGTTTTATAAAGCTGCTGTTTTGTGTGTGTGTGTGTGTGTGTGTGTGTGTGTGTAATATGTGTATGTATGTTTACAAGACGGTTTCATGTGTTTTATAATAATGTTGTTGTTTGCTCCACAGTACAGTCAAAACATGAGATCCTTAGACCAGAGGGAAAACAAGGTGAAAAGAAAAAGGAAAGACAGCTGAAAAGGAAAATTCACCAGCATCAGTCACTGATGGATGGATGAAGCCCGGTAAATATATTTTGCTTATTGGTTTGGTTGTTCTATGAGGTTTTGTATTTTAAGTAAATACAGAGGTGTGGGTGAGAGATGGTAAAGTTCAGTTTTGTAAAATGTTGTTGTTGTTGTTGTTGTTGTTTTCCCCCTCATAGGCCTGGGCAACTCTTCTGACAATGCAGTAGTCAGAGCTACAAGGACATCTCCTCCAGAATTACCAATGAACCAGGAATCTGCTTTGAGACCTTTAACAACGCAAACCAGCATAGGAGTGCAGCTGAAGCACCCGGGCGGTCCAAACTTGAGTCAAACCCAAGGACAAAAGACTCTGGTAAAAAACAACCATTCCACCACAACTCCAGTTCCTCAGTGGCCACTACCACACCAAGCCCTGAGGAAACTGTGAGCAAAAACACCCACATTCACAAACCCAGAGCACGCACTCTAGGGGTTCTGAATGTGCGCAAACCCGGAGCATGCGCTCTAGGGGCTGCCTTTAAAAAACCAAGGACTAAAAGCTGCTGCGATGCTGAGGTATCGCAATCACACAATCAGCACTCTAGTTCCTCAGCGACCACCACCACACCAAGCCCTGGGGAAACTGTGAGCGAAAATGCCCACATTCACAAACCCGGAGCATGCGCTCTAGGGGTTGTGACTAAAAAACCAAGAACTGACAAACCATTCTCCCAAAACCATAAGCTCGTCACAGCTTCCCCATATTCTAGTATTTGGGGAGGGTTTGATGCTTCCCTCAGAAAAGTGATGGAGGCTGTATCCTCGGGTAGTCTAAAAGAACGGGATTCTAGAAAGAAATGGGAAAAATATGATGCTTTGTTCAGAACCATGCTGAAAAACATGAGGGCTGGAAAGGGTGTCTCTGAGCAGGGATGACTAGTCGTGAAAAGGGGCCTGGGTAAAAGGGGCACCCTCCAGGGTACACATCAGCTCATGTGTAAACAAAAGAGGGGACAGTGCTTGGGGGATAAACAGATGGCTGCCAAAAAGTTCCAGGCCTGGGTTGTTGTAAAAATTTTAAAAAGGGCTAAAGAGGTAATGAGGAAAAAAAAACAAAAACAAAAAGAGATGCCCCCGACTGGAGGCTCTCAAACTGGCTTGTCTGAAAATGGGGAGGCGGAATCAGACTCTGGTTTAGCAAATTCCCTAGAGGGCTCTCTAGACAGGTCCCGTTCTACTCCCAATGACCCTCATGGAGGCGCCTCAGAGTCTGACTCTCAAATAGCATCTGATGTAGAAGATGCCGCTAATGATCCCGTAGAGGAACCCCCAAGTAACCCTGAAAATGCCGAGGTGTATATGGAGAGAGTTAGAAGTTGGCAATGTGAATTATCCAGATTTGGGGGGTCGGTGTATTGTGAGGAATTTCGTTTTGTCAATCTTGAGCAAATAAATTTCAGCTCAGCAGTTTGTTGAAGCCATACACCGGGGAATACAGTTAGTGCGCGATGACATTAATGGTAGAGTAGGCCCTGATGATTATGTTCAGTTACGTTTAGAGAGCCGTAATTTAACTAACTCTGTTTTCGGTCAAAAGAACTAGGGATGAGCTGTCTGCTGAGGATTTCTTAAATCAGACCTCAAAGCTGCTACAGAGCAATAGAGAGTTGCATGTCGATGGGACATTGCGCCTCGTTGTGACAGCTGTAAAAACAGGGGTGGGGGCGCTCGTAGAGTTTTTTTTTAATTCTATCCTTAATAGTCAAATTATTCATTAAAAGAGACCGTGTTTAGTAGACCTGACTTACACCGGTACCAATTTGTGTTTTGCGGATGGGCTCTTGGCCGTCATGTCCGTTGGTAAACCTACGGACTTGGAATTTTTAGCGGAGGCGAGAAAGTTACATGAGAAACTGGGGTGGTCAGATCGAAAAAAGGTTATGCTCAGCGACGTAGCAAAGTGTGAACAGCATTTAGGAGTTAACATACAGGTGGTGCTGTATACGGCGAAAGGCGGCTGGGGCTTTTTTAAAACGGGGGGCACAGTGTACCCCGAGACTTATTTTATCCTGTTGCACGATGAGCATTACTATGGGGTTCTGGATGTAAAAAAGTTGTTCAGAGCGAGAAATTGTGAGTTTTGCCACACAGTGTACAGCCATGACCACTCTTGCAGGTATCGTTGCCACCTCTGCTTGAGCGTAACGTGCTCAGACGGCGTGGGCGTGCAGCAGCGGTGTCCTAGCTGTAGACTGTATTGTCGGTCCAAAGAGTGTTTAGACAGACATATCGACTGTGCATCAAAAAACCAAGTTGAATGCCTGTCTAAAACTTTGTGTGAGAAGTGTCAGTCTTGATCGGTGGTGATGTAGACGGTCACCTCTGTTTTATGGACAGCCTTAGAAAGCCCGAATCTTCAGAAAAGTATATCTTTTTTATGATTTCGAATGCACACAGGAGACCGGGTTGCACACTCCCAATTACATTTTTGCTATGTCCCTAAAGCCAGAAAAATCCTGGGAATTTAAGGGCGATGAGTGTCTTTCTGTGTTTAAGACCTTTATTGGCAAAGAGTTTCGGGACTACACATTCCTAGCACACAATTCTAAAGGTTATGATGCGTACTTCGTTGTTAGACAGTTACTCAAGGAAAAGATGGGCTAGAACTGATCACTCATGGTAGTAAACTAATGTGCGTGGAACATAAGGCCCTGGGCATTTGTTTTATAGACTCTTTAAACTTCTTGCCCATGAAGCTTAGCAAGCTACCGCAGGCGATGGGGGTTTGAAGGGTGCAAAGGGTATTTTCCACACTTGTTTTTAACACGTTCGAAAATCAAAATTACGTGGGGCCTATGCCCGGTATGGAGCACTGTGGTGTAGAAAGCACGATGCCCAGAGAAAAAGCAGAGTTTCTCGACTGGTATCGAGACCATAGCTCTGAGACGTTTGACTTGCAGAAAGAGCTCATATATTACTGTCAGCAGGATGTAAAAATTTTGAGACAGGCCTGTATCCTATACAGAAAAGAGATTATTAAAATGACGGAGAAGGGAGATGTAGTAGAGAAAGAACCTGGTAAATTCACTGAGATAAAACTGTATAGATCCATTCCGGTACATAACACTGGCATCTGTCTGCATGGCTATGTACAGGTTTGTTTTTTGGAGCCTAACACGGTAGCTCTTCTCCCTCCGGACAAGTATCACAGGCAGAAAAAGAGATATTTAACCCCATCTAGTTAGTGGCTGTTGTATATCTCTCACAAAGAAAATATACAAATATGGCATGCTTTACAGGATGGGGAACTACAGGTAGGGCCCTACTTTTTAGACGGTTATGCCGATGTTGATGGGATACACACAGCCTGTGAGTTTAACGGGTGTTTTTTTCCCACGGCCGTGTCACTTGTTATTGTGAAAAAGCACAAAATCCTATGACGGGAACATCTTTCGGTTTCTTTATTACAAGATGCAGCTCAAGACCGACTATCTGAAACGACTTGGTTTTGTAGTGAGGACTCTTTGGGAGCACGAGTGGGAGGTGATGAAAGAAACAGACAGGGAGCTTGCAGACTTTTTAAACCGAGCCCAGTTACCCCAGCCTCTCGTGCCTAGGATGCTCTTTTTGGGGGAAGGACAAACGCTATCCGCCTATATTACAAGCCTAACCCCGGGGAAGAAATCCACTATTATGATTTTACCAGCCTGTACCCTTTTGTAAACAAAACCAAAGAATACCCTCTCGGACACCCCGATATAGTCTGACACATTTGGACCCCTTGCAAATTATTTTGGAATTGCAAAAGTTAGTGTACCCCCCACAAGGCCTCTTTTTCCTATTGTTACCTGTCAGCGTGGGTGGCAAGCTTATGTTCTCGCTATGCCGAACCTGTGCGGAAACCGAGCAGCGGGAGACATGCACCCATACTGACGAGGACCGTGCCATCCTGGGGACGTGGAGCAAGGTGGAATTGAACGCGGCCATAGCGAAGGGGTACGCGGTGGCTAAGATCTATGAAATCTGGAAATTTTAATGAAAAATCTGAAACTCTTTTTAGAGTACATAAAATTACACCTCCACCAGAAACAAGAGGCTTCAGGGTATCCCAGTTGGTGCACAGACGAGGAGAAACAAAATAAGTACGTTAGCGATTTCTACCAGAAAGAAGGCGTGCATTTACGCCAACACGAGATCAGATCAAACCCTGCCAAACGCCAAATCGCTAAACTGTTTTTAAATTCTCTGTGGGGTAAATTCGTCCAAAGATCCAACCTACCCAACACCAGCATCGTGAGAGACCCTGACGAACTCTTGCAGTACCTGTTCTCCCCCAATTATGAGGTTTCATCCTGCGAGTTTATCGATGATGAAACAGCGTGCATGGCGTGGAAGCACGCAAAAGAACGGTACTCTGTCTCTGGCAATACCAATGTTTTCATAGCCTGTTTCACCCCTCTTATGCCCGCTTAGAATTATACAGCCTCCTAGAAGGTTTGCAAGAGCGGTGCCTGTACCACGACACTGACGCGGTGATATTTGTGAAAAGGGAGGGTGACTGGAATCCCCCTTTGGGGGATTATTTAGGGGACCTCACGAGTCAGATCCCGCCAGATCAACACATCACCAAGTTTGTGTCGGCAGGCCCGAATACCTATGGGTATAAGCTGTTGGGTGGAAAGGCCTGTATGAAAGTCAAAGGTATTACCCTAAATGTAGCAAACTGCGAAAAGATCAACTTCGACAGTTTGAAAGATCTAGTCCTGGACTATTGCACAGGTCTGCTTTGACTTCATTATTGGTAACAAAATGGTGACCGCGCCGAAGCTCCCAACTTCCCCGGGGGCGTAATATATTTTCTTTAACGGAGCCATCGGTGTAGACGTGACTGTTACTGGTACCGTCTTTTACTACCACGAGTATGAAAGGGGACACATTCATATTGACACATTTAAATAAGTTTTATTAATCGCCTGGTTTAACACAACCTTTTACAGCCACCTGTAGAAATGGATGCCATGACCCCTACCATCAGGGAGTCTCAGATGGTTCATTCTTCCATTTTGTCCTTTTCGCCTTGAGATCTGTGTCTCAGACATGAGGAAAAACAGCTGACGCACGATATATTTACTCCCACAAGGCTTCCGATGTGTAAGTTCTTAAAGGCCTCTAAAAAGGCATCGTCGACCTGTTGAGAGATTTTCAGAAAAGAAACCGTGTAAACACCCTCACTGCTTGTTTTTTAATTTACGCAACCCCCGGTTCCTATTCCATTACCCACCCCTCCTTGACCACTGCTTCTTAATCATTCATTTTACCTGAGCTCCGTCTTTTCCATTCGCTTTGTCCGCTGGTGCCTCCCCCAAGCTACGATCGCCTTCCACCTCTGAGGGGGTGGACAAAGAGAGGCCATCATGCTCATCGTGATGCCTCACGAGGGTTGCGGGGTCGGGTTACGACTTATCCATCAACATCTGGGTCAAAGGGTCCTCCTCGGAACTGTCGCTGATGTAGCGCTTTCTCCACACAAGTTCAAAGGTGCTCGGGGCTAAAACAAGTCCGAAGTTCTCCCGGGGGTGGTGAAGGAGTGCATGTTTCCTCTCAGCAGCCTTTCCGTGATTTCGAAAACACGTGTCCTTGGTAAGAGATGGCCGCCTCCTCTATCTGGCCCTGGGACTTACGGGGCAATGGTGCTGCACTCTGATTGGCAGAGGTCCTTGGGAGGAGTTCTTAGTGGGGTCACACGACTCACTACCGGAGGGGTCACCCCAACCTGGAAGTCACCCTGATTGGTCAAAATCTCCTCGCAGGGAGGTCCTGTCGGGACGAAACCCCTCTTGATGGGTAGGGGGGAGGGAGTTCTTAGAGGGGTCACACGACGCACTTCTGGACCAGTCACCCCCTATCCTGGAAGTCACCCTGATTGGTCAAAATCTCCTCTCGGGGTGGTCCTATCAGGACGAAACCCCTCCTGATTGGTAGAGGGTAATGGGGGGAGTTCTTAGAGGGGTCACACGACGCACTTCTGGACTGGTCACCCCCCAACCTGGAAGTCACCCTGATTGGTCAAAATCTCCTCTCGGGGCAGTCCTATCAGGACGAAACCCCTCCTGATTGGTAGAGGGTGATGGGGGGAGTTCTTAGAGGGGTCACACGACACACGTCTGGACTGGTCATTCCCCGCCCTGGAAGTCACCCTGATTGGTCAAAATCTCCTCTCGGGGCGGTCCTATCAGGACGAAACCCCTCCTGATTGGTAGAGGGTGATGGGGGGAGTTCTTAGAGGGGTCACATGACCCACCTTGCTTCCGGTCAGGTGGCACCTTGACCCCAGAAGTAATACCCCCGTGGGTGGGACTTCCGGTGACAGGTGGGCGGGACCAAGGGGTCCAGTGGCGCGATTAAAGGGGCCAAGGGGCGGGGTTAGGGTTTGATTGATGGTAGGGCCCTTATACTATTGCTGTGTCCCTGTTGTATATGGACCACTTACTTGCGGAGAGCCTGCTTTTCTGCAAAAAGTTGCACCACCTAATGTTACATGCTGCATCTGGTAATTAGGCTCAGTGGTTGGAGCGTAGGTCGCAGGGAGGTGCAGGATTGTGCCTAGGCTAAGAGTGGTGCTAGAATCATGGTCCAGGGACACACCAGGGTCAAAACCGAGATCAGAGTCCATCGACAAAGCAGAAGCAGAGATAGTGTCCAAGTCCAGGCCAGAGGTCGTAGCCAGGTAGTCAGAGACCAAAGATCAGCCAAGTCAATGTCAAGCCAGAGTCCAGATACAGGCCGAGAGTCAAAGCCGGGTAGTCAAAGTCCGAGTGCTTGGGGAAGATCAGGAGGAGAAGGCAATGCTGGAGCGGGTCGGTGGGGTGCCTGGAGCAGGACTAGAGAAGGGCAAGGAGAATACGGAACCAGGGTGGGTAGCCAACATCTGAAGCCAAGAAGGGTCACGCCGAAGTCATAACCAGAGACCGGAGCCAAGGGTCAAGCCAGAGTCAACAGCGAGGAACCGGAGGGCAGGGCAGGGCAGGGCAGGGTGGTGCATGCAGGCGGGAACCAGGATGACTTACAGGTTCTCCTAGGCACTGCCCAGCTGGAGCTCTAGAGCCCCCACATTGGGGGACTCCCTTCCTAGGAATAAAAGAAAGAGAGCAAGATGACAAAGATGTCTCTTACTCTGGGGTCCAAGCCCAGGGGAGCTCCCACCCCGGCATTGTGCCAGGACCCCATCACCCTCCTGGTTCCTTTCACACTCAGAGACCCCCTAGCAGGAGGGGAGAATAACGGGCAGAAAGTGAAGGTGCCCCTGGGGGAAAGGGACCAGCCTGGGACCCAGTCCAGTTCCCAGATCTATCCCCAGGAGTGTGTGACCAGGAGCACAGCCCTTCCTCTGTGTTTCATTCACCACCTGCCAGATGGGGAGGAGCTTTCCTTGTCCCAAGGTGCTAGGGGGGAGTTTCATTCCTGGCTGGGAAGGGTTCAGATACCGGCTGGGTGGCTTGGGCCCCAGGTGGGGGATGGTCAGACATTCACTGCGGCAGGGTGACACGGGCCATGGGAAGGTCTGAGCAGTGACGGCAGGGGAGGGGCTCCACATCGGGCCACCCCTCCCAGACTGCAATGGTTCCTGAGGATAACCCCTGGCTCTGCGGATGCTCTCGTTTCTGGGCCAGCCCCACGGCCCTGACAGCCTGATGCTTCCGAAACTGGCCTCTGGGCATGGGGGCAGGGACCGTAACTGGCCTGGCCCCAGCTCCAGGGGTCGGGGAGGGGCATGGTGGTGAGAGCGAGGTGCTCGGCCTGGGTATCTCTCAGTGCTGTGGGGTTTATGTCCACTCCCGCCAGCCCTTCTCCCCCAGGCCCAGTGAGACAGAGCAGTACCTGCGGCAGGGAGTGGGAGCTTCTGGTCATGCGAGGGGGGAGAGGGGACTTCAAAGGTGTCCCACTGCGCACAGCCCCAGCAATGCTTTGGGGACCTGGCGCAAGCACCGGATGTAGAACAGGTGCGCCATGATCGTGGCGCTAACATCCTCCTGCTGAAAGGGAACAAGAATCAGTCAGAGACTAGACACCCATGGCAACGAAGGGCATTAACGGCAATGGGAACCGGCAGAATTTCCATCCCACCCCTCCCCATGTCTGAGGGACGGATTCCCGCACCCAATCCCCGAGACGAAATCTTGTCTCCTCTCTAGTGACCTCCAACCCCTCTCTCACCATTGTGGAATGAACTCCTGCCCCCATTCCTCTCAGGCCCCCCATGAGAGCTCTTCTACCTCCAAACCCAGCTGGGGGTTCAGCTCCGCTCCCCAGAATCCCCTCAGCCACCCTCGCCTCCTCCACCTGAGGGGCTGGGAGGCTCTGGTCAGTAGTGCCGGGGGGTGAGAGGATGTGGACACCTTTTCCCAAGGGACGCCCCTCTTGTTAAGATGACGTCATGGACAGTGGCTCTGGGGCATGGGGCACTTGAGCAGCCTCTGCTGACTGACTCCTCCAGTTCTCCCAGAGCAGGGGGTGGCTGGGATAACACAGTCCCAGAGCCCTAGGAACCGGCTTGAGGCCCTGAGCGGTGGGAAAGGCTCACAGTGGTCACATGGGGAATTGGCAGCCCCTAGTATGAGCAATGGCAGCGTGTCGTGTTGATGTGATGAATGTTAGGAAATAGCCTTGCTGGAGAGCTGGGTCTGCTCTGCTTTGAGCTGCTCAGGGGACAAGCTGGCACCGACCAATGGCACCTGCCTGGGTTCATCCTCTCCTTGCTCCCAGGTCAGCGCGTGGGGATGGGATGGGAATGACTTTCAATGGCCTGGAGGTGAAAGACCCTGGGGCTCCCTCCCGAATTGATCCTTCTTTGGTTACCTCATCCCCTATCAGTTGTCCGGCTTCCCCCAGGATGGAGTATGTTAGCACCAGCGCAGCCTGGCTGATACGGATCTGGGGGTCATGTATTGCCAGAAGCGCCGCCTGGATGAACGATATTCTCTGGCCTTCTGAAAAGATCTGTCCAAAGACCTAAAACCAACAGCACCACAGCCCTTGTTAGTTGCCCAGAACCAGGCTCCAAATCCCTCTAGTATCTCACAAGGTGAAGAAGAGTCCTGGGGCAGCCAACCTTTGGGGTCCCATGGACCAAGGAACCCCCGTCAGTAAGAGGTTGCAGGCACTGAGGAATAGCTCTTTCTGGAGCAGGATTCACCGCAGGTGCCATGACATGCTGGGAATGTGTCTGCGCACTCTGGAACCAGCTCACACAGACAAAGGATCCCTACTGCTCCCAGCAGCGATATCTCCTGCAGCTCACCCGCTAGAGGAAAGGGCCTTTTAGATCTCCTTCCATTCCCACTCCTCTCCCCACTGACATTCCCAACACCAACTAAATCATCCAACAGATTTTTGCCCCAGATCCCTAAATGGCCCCCTCTAGGATTGAATTCATAATCCTGGGTTTAGCAGGACAATGCTCAAACCACTGAGCTATCCCTCCCTCTCCATAACACACTAACTGCAGGGGGAGA
>NW_027054792.1:0-10000 GCF_011386835.1 Chrysemys picta bellii | reverse complement strand
CGTAGGTGATCTGGCTCCGACGGGCTGTAGGATCTGCTGCTGCAGGGGCTGTGGGTTAGGAGTGTTCCTCTTGGGGAGGCAGAGTCAGAGCAGAGAGTGAGCCTGGCTTGAGTCAAGTTCTTCTTGTCCTAGTTAAGTGGTGACTCTGGGCTTTTAAGGGGACTGTGCTCCAGGTTCATGCCTCCCTGTCATCTTGGAGCAGCTGGGGAAGCAAGTCCTCATGGAGGGCCCTGCCCACAGCCCTGTGCTCCAGGCTTCCTTGGGGGCAGAGGAAATTAAGGGTCTGGCTCTAGCATCTCCTGCAGAGGGGCTGAGGGGAAGGAGAGTCCTGGCCCGGGGGGGACTGGGAGCTGACAGGAAAATGCTGATGGAGTCCCCTCTCCCTCTCCCGTCCATTAGAACTCAGCGGAATTCCCAAGGATGGGTCACCACATGGCACAGCTAGCTCTGTCCGTCAGTGACCCAGCCAAGGACATCAGCCGGCAGGCCAGGGAGGGGGTTTACCGGCTCTACCAGCTGCTGCTGCACCAGAGGGGTAAGGAACCCAGCTGGGAAATGGCACCCGCTAGAAGAGTGAAACTGGGACCCCAGCCAATTTCTCTCAGACTGACCCCGGCTGGAGGATGAGTCTCTCTATCTCTTTCTGTGTTCCACACCACGCCCTGCAATTCTGTTGGGCTGGGCACGCAGCGAGGACTCTGCCCACTGTGCAGCCACCAATGGGATTGGAAGGACACAAGCCCTGCAACCAGAAGGACAAATGTGTGTGTGTCTCTCTCCCTGTCACCTACTCCCTCCTGGGGGAAACCCAGCAGCTGATGGGGGACAAGATGAGCAGTTGCATTAGACTCAGGAGATTGGGGCGGGGCCCAGGCCTCATTCCCATCCTGTGGCCATTCGCTGGCCTGGCACAAGGAGCCTGGTGGGGAATGAAAGGGAGAGCAGGTGCTCCTGGGAAGGGAGATGAATTCACCTCCATGAGCAGGAGCGAGCCAGCTTGTCCGCGGAGCAGCTCCACCCAGCTCTTTAGCCAGGCTAATTAATGAGAAGCTTTGCCTCATCCCAGACTTATGTTCTTAGGACAGGGTGCTATGGCTCTTGGGAAGGGCAGGAGAGTCCCCCAAGTGCCCTCTGCGAGACTCTCCTGTCCCACAGGGCCGCACCCAATTCCTAGTGGTCTGGTGTCTGTGTCACCCGAGCCACCACCCAGAGTTGCTCCCATCACTGGCAGCCTGGGAGGCCAAGGACTGACGGGTGATGGCGTCTGACCAGGCAGGGCTGAGGCACATGGGCAGGGGACGCTTGTCCTGCTGCTGGCAAGGCTGGACCCGTTCTGGAGAGAACAGGAGGATTCAGTCAGCAGTAGGGTTACCATGTCTAATAAATAAAAAAAGAGGACCCTCCACGGGCCCTGGCCCCGCCCATTTCCCCTCCCCTAGCCCCGCCCAACTCCACCCCTTCCCCCGCCCTAACTCCGCCCCCTCCTCCCCACTCCCAGCTATGGGGAAAGGGCTGCCTCAGTGCTACCGGCTTCACGGTTTGCCGGGCAGCCCCCAGACCCTGCGCCCCTGGCCGGCGCTTCCCCCGAGCCGCCGGAGCAGAGCAGCTGGAACCGGGAAGGGAAGTGCCTGGCCCGTGGCTCGGGGTCCGGAGGCAGGGGGGGCTGCCTGAAGCCAGTAGCGCTGGCTCGGGCAGCTCGGCTCTTAAAGTCTGAGAGGGGAGGAGCGGAGCAGAGCAGCTGGAACCGGGAAGGGAAGTGCCTGGCCGGCGGCTCGGGGTCCGGAGGCAGGGGGGCGCTGCCCGAAGCCAGTAGCGCTGGCTCGGGCAGCTCGGCTCTTAAAGTCTGAGAGGGGAGGAGTGGAGCAGAGCAGCCGCGGGAGGGGAAGTGCCCGGCCGGCATTTTCCCGGACATGTTTGGCTTTTCGGCAATTCCCCCCGGACGGGGGTTTGATTGCCGAAAAGCAGGACATGTCCGGGAAAAACCGGACGTATGGTAACCCTAGTCAGCAGGGGCTGCCGATCCGTCCCATTCACCAGGGCTGCCATCCTACGGCTTCAGCATTAGTGGCTGGGGTGACTTGGGGAAAGGTCTCAACCTCCCCACATCCCACTTCACTGCTGCCAGAATCCCTCCTGCCCCCTCCCTGCTACAGTCCCCTCCCTACCCAACCTGGGTGGGGGTGGAGGAGAGGGGTCTGAGAACTTGAGCTGTGGATTGGAGGTGGAACAGCTGTCAGGGGCACTGAGGGGGACGTGGCAGGAGCTCCCTGTACAAGGAGGGGGGTTGCCACTGGAGGTCACTAGGAAGGACAACAAGATTCCATCCTGGGGGTCAGGAGGGGAAATCCATCCCTCAGAGGTGGGCAGGGGCTGGGTGGAAATGCTGCTGGTTCCAGGGGCCGTTAATCCCCCCTGATTCCTCGGAGGCGTCTGAGTCTCAGACAGGTTCTCGTTCCCTTGCAGCAGGAGGACGTCACGGCCAATGTGATGCGCCAGCTCCGTATCATGCGGCACTTGCGCCAGGTGCCCGAGGCGCTGCAGGGCCTGTGCCTCTGAGGCCACCAGCAACTCCCGCTCTCTGCTGCAGGTACTGCTCTGGCTCTCTGTAAATGGGGAGCTAGTGGAAGGGGAAATGGAGCCCCCTGGCACTCACAGAAACCCTCTCCCCTCTCTGTGGAGCAGGGTCCTTTCCTCTGCCCCCAAATTCCTTCATCTGGGACAGGAGCTCTTTCCCTCACACCCATTCTCCTCCCCACTTTCCTTGATCTACCCCCATCCCATTCCCCCTGCACCCAGGCAGAGCTCTGCCTGCCCCATATGGTGCAGAAAGGCCTGTGATATGCAGGGGGTCAGATTAGATGCTCTAACGGTCTCTTCTGCCCATAAAGTCTACTCATTTCTGAGAAACCGACTGTAGCATTGGGAGCAGCCTCTGATGTTTTACTGTCTAGCCGGCTTGCTTCCTAGAATGAACACTCATTGAGCGGGGTGATCCACAGAGAGTAGCTCAAACCTCCAAAGGGTGTGGCCTGCGGCAGGACATTAGCACTGCAGGGGAGGGGTGGGTGTGACAGTGACATCACAAAGGCCTTTTGCAGGACCTCAGCCTATTGGTCAAAGGTGCTGGGGAGGTGGTGACCTCACAGAGAGATGCTGACATCAGCCAGGCAGGACAGGGGCCCAGGGCCAGGGAAACCTCTGAGTCCCCTGTAGCTTTCCTTCAGCAAGTCTCCTTCTCGAGGTCTCTCTTTGAGGACTGAGAGAGTATTAGGGTTCACGTACGTGAGCGCCAGGAGGAACCTCTTTTGAGTTTTCTCCTTTCTTTTTCCTGATTTTACTAGAAAACAGACGTCCCTGTTTAGAAGGTAAGAGCCTCCGAGAGGTTTGGAACCTGTTCAGTCTGATCCATCTGTTCCACAAGTCCTTCAGTCCAATCCACTTCCCTAACTAATTTCCTTAATTTTTTAAAGTTAGCCCTTTTGAAAAAAAAAAACCATAGTCACAGATCTATTTTTGTTTACCCTTCCATTTAGTTTAAACTGAATTAGCTCATGATCGCTCAAACCAAGGCTGTCCCCTACAACCATTTCTTCTAAGCGATCCTCACTACTCACCAAAACCAAATCGAAAATGGCATCCCCTCTTGTTGGTTCAGCAACTACTTGGTGAAGGAATCCATCAGCTATCACATCTAGGAAAATCTGAGCCCTATTATATTACTAGCACTTGTCCTCCAGTCTATATCTGTTAAAGTCTCCCATGATCACACAATTCCCATTAGTATTTACTTCATTAAAAACATTGAAGAGGTCTCTATCCCTATCCAAATCAGACTCCTGTTCTAACAGACAGCAACCCGCCCCCCCCCCCCCCCCGAAAGGCAGAGATAGAGCCCAGGAATCGAGATGGTGGGGAAATTTCATTGAAACCGTTTCTGACCGAAAATCCTATTCAAACTAAACCAGTTTGTTTCTTGAAATCATAACAAGTGGCAATGAAAATTCTTTGTCACAATGTGTTAAATTGTCTCGTCGCACTCAAAGAGGAGACACTTAGATCTCAAAAATTAGATAAGATGCTTCAGTCTGAGCTAAGTAGTTGCTGCTCTTAACAATTGCAAAATAATACAATACAAATAAAATAAACTATTTCAGCCATTCTATTATGTCCTAATCTGCTCTGAGTAAACATGATAGGACACCTCATCCTTATTTCCAGGCCCTTTCACTAACCACTGCTGCACACTCCCTCCCACAGCTGGCAATTACAACCAGGCCCTCATGTCCGGTCCCCCTGCTTTGAGAGGGAGTGTGCTCCGCTGAAGTGATTGGAGCAGGGAACTGGGAGTCAGGACTCCTGGGTTCCATTGCTGGTTTCCTATTGACCTGTGGGACTTGGGGTAAGTTGCTGACCCCTCTAGGCTCTGTCCCCAGCAGTCAAATGGGGATTTCATATTTTCCCACTATTGGAAAGTGCTGGGAGAATCCCCCAGCAAAAGCTGCTCTGACAGTGCTAAGCAGCATCTGTTTGCTTGTGAGAATGTCCTATGGGACTGTGTCAAAAGCCTTATTAACACCAAGATAGATCACATCTACTGTTTACCCACCTCCACTAGGCCCCTAACCCTGCCAAAGAAGGAGCTAGGATTGGTCTGGAATGATTTGTTCTTGACAAGTCCATGCTCACTAGTCCTAAGAACCAAATTGTCCTGCAGGTGCTGACAAACTGATTGTTTAATAAGCAGAGGCTGCTCCCAATGCTACACTCGGTTTCTCAGAAATGAGTAGACTTTATGGTCAGCAGAGACCGTTAGAGCATCTAATCTGACCCCCTGCATATCACAGGCCTCCTGTCTACCACAATAGCTACTTTTGGGGCAAACACATTCTGGAAAGGCATCTAGTCTTTATTAAATGACATCAAGAGATGGAGAATCCACCACTTTCCATGGTAGCTTCTTCCTGTGGTCAATCATCCTCGCTGTTGAATATTTGTGCCTTATTTGTCATAGGAATTTGTCTCTTTTCACCTTCCAGCCATTGGGTCTTGTTCTGCCTTTCTCTGCTCGATTAAAGAGCCCTTTAATACCCAATATTTTCTCTCCATTAAGGCATTTCAACACTTCAGTGAAGTCACCTTTCAATCTTCTTTTGATAAGCTAAACAGGTTGAGCTCTTTCAATAGCTCACTAGAAGGCATTTTTCTCCAGCCCTCAGAACATTTGGTGGCTCTTTGCCGCCCCAGCTCCAATTTCTAGGACCATCTTTTTCAAAGGAGGACACCAACACTGGAGGCAGTATTCCAATAGCAGTCTCACTGCTGCTGTGTCACCTCCCTATCCTACTCACGGCTCTGCTCCTTCGTCTAATGATGGCTTTAGCCCTGTTCACCACAGCATCACACTGGGAGCTCATGTTGAGTGGCTTCTCCACTCTGGCCCCTAAATCCATTTCAGAGTCACTGCTTTCCTGGATACACGTCCCCATTCTGGAGGTGTGGCCGGCGTGCCTTGTGGCTACGTATAGGACCTTGCATTGGGCTCTGCTCAAACTTGTTTTCTTTGAATGGGTCCAGGTGGCTGAATGAGCCAGATCGCTGTGTATCACTGCCCTCTCGCCATCAGGAATTACCACTCTGCCTGTATTTTGTCACCCCCCAATCTTATCCGCAGTGATTGTATGTTTTCTCCCAATTCATTGATAACAATTATTTTAAAAAATTAGTCCTTGAGAGCTTCTTCAGACCCTTAGTACCCAGGACCTGCTCCCCACAGCACAGTGAGAAAGGCTGTCCAGCCCTGCTGGTACATACCGGATAAGCACAGAACAAACGTACCTTTAGGAGCTGTGTTGTCCATAGGCTCTGAACAACATGTGGGGGTCAGCAGCTTACAAATGCACTACAGACCTGTAGTGTAGACAGGTCCCAACTGTGTCTCGGTTTCCCACCCTGCTCTAAGTTTAGTCACAACCGCCATGTCTTTTCCGCCATGTCCCTTAACCCCACGTCACTGCAGAAGAGAGATTTTCTGGTAGCCAGCTGGCTCTCCTGCATGTGGACGTCGTTCCAAAAGACGTGCTCTGGCTCAGTCCCATGCTATGGTTGGCTGAAGGAACCACTTGGTCACATTCTAGGCCCTGAGTTATACAGGAGGGGCGACTAGATGCACATAATGGTCCTTTCTGACCTGAACCTCTATCAATCGCTACATTTTCTGCTGCTAGGAAGAGAACTCTGAACCTATTTTCTCTCATTCACTTTCAGTCGGAATAATTTCAATCCAGGCCAAAGGATTTCCTCTTCCATTGTGTCTTCAGCACCTTTGTGAGCAACCAGTTACTGTTACCCACAGGTTTCCAGTTTCAACCTGTCCCAGGGTGAGATGGTCAGGAAAGGGGTTGGAGCTCAACTGCACCTGGCCCAGGTGATGCAGCTCCCTAGGGTGAAGGGAATAAGTGTGGGGGTCACGTGACAAGACGCAGCCTGTGACTAGGACCCAGGCCTGCTGAGAGATAGAAGGGCAGCCTGTGCTCAGCCAGGAGAGAGACCCCAAGGGAAGCAGGCATGGGAGGGGCTTGGAGAGTCCTTTAAAGGTCAGGGACAAGCTGGGAAGGGGCCAGGCTGAGCACTAAGGACAAGGCCCTAGGAGGGAAAGACAGGGCAGTTTAGGAGATGGGGCAGATAGTCCAGTTGGTTTCGGCTCCCAGGACCAGACACCCAGAGGTGAAGGTGATTGTCGGGGCTTCTGTCCTTCTTCCCCAGTGTAGATTTGATAGTGGAGAAGACTGATGCCGTAAGGGGGAAGTGAGTTACCCCAAGGTCACCCTGTGAGTTTATATCACGAATGCATACTCGGAAGGATCCAATAGAAACATGGATTTTCCAGTCTCTTCTTTCTAGGAGTCCCCAGGGCTAAGGTAAAACCCCTGCGGCCCCTCCCCATTCTGCTCACCTCCAAGATGTGCTGGAGTTTGTCTGTGCTGGGGGGTGCTGTCAGCAGGATCGAGAGCTCGTCATCCATGTTCTCTGGGCAGGCCTTGCTCAGAGCCTGCCAGCGGAGGGAGACCAGGGGTCAGGATTATGGAACCTGTTGTGACACCTGTCAGGATGACAGCAGGCCCTGTAGTCCTTGCCCAGAGCAGCTCTCTGCAGAGGGCCTGGTGCACAGCAGTGTAGGGAACAGCCAAGCTGCTAGGGATGGGAGCTGGGCTTCCTGGCAGAGTCCAGCACCCAAAGCCCAGCATCTGCAAGGAAGGGATTCCCCATAGAGGGGCAACATCATCTCCCACACACAGGGAGTCTCCCCCTGACACTTGATTCATCCTATGGCCTGTTCCCATCTCTGCCCACCACACTCCCAACTCAGCAGCTCCAGCTACCGAAGGGAGCACGAACCAGAGGCCTTCCTGCTCCTGGGACAGAGGAGTAGGTTGATGATCTACCTGGATGTGAGCGTTGGCCTTCCCCATGCCCAGGGTCTAGACTCCATTCAGGGCAGCGCACAGGAACTGCGATTCCTATTCTGGATCTAGTGGCAGCTTCAGTTTGCTGGCAGGAGACTGTACATGAGACCTTGCAGTTGCGGGGGTGACACAAGCACTAACATGTGCATGGGAGTTTGAGCAACAGGGCAGAGGCCTGTGTGGGGCAAGGAGGGCAGGGATTTGGGAAGCAAGAGCAGAGGATCAAACCCTTTCTTAATGTGGGTCGGGATGATCCCCATTTCAAAGATAGAGAAAGTGAGGCACCAGGTGGGAGAATGACCTGGCAAGGACCACGTTACCGCTCAGTGGCAGGACTGCAAACAACCCGTTCCCTGATCTCCTCACTGGACGCTGCTGCCCCTCCTGTATGACCCCTCCAGCCATCCTCGCCCACAGGCCATCCCCACCACTCTCCAATACCAGGCTGTTTCCACAATGGAAGCAGGCTTGTAACAGAGTTCACTCACCAATAGGTGCCCCTTCCTTCAAGGCCTGGGGTCACAGATTTCTTGGGCTAGCACGCCCGCCAGCAGGTTTTTGGCTGGGAACTCAGCCCTTCGGCCAGGCGACCATCTTTTAGTCCACTCCTTCCTGGGTCGCGCTCATCCCAAACAAAAAGTCAAAAAATGTCTTTAACTGAAACAAGAACCTCTGTCCCTTGGGGGCTTTTCCTCAGCCTGACTTTGGCTCGGCCTGCCCTTGCTGGCCTTGGTAGCCCTTTCTATGGCCCTGTACATCCCCTTCCTTAGAGACCGTGGGAGAACCAGTCCTACCCTGGATTCTAGGTTCTGCCCCAAGGCCCTGTACCGAACAGCTAGGCCTGCTCCTGTACCTTTGTTGCGGTTTCCCCTGGTTTCCCCTCAGGTGGAGCTCACTCTGTAATCCATTTGGCCTAGCTCCAGGCTTTATAGCCCACAGGCCAAGCCCCCCGTTATATACCCTCCTCCTTAGAACCTGGCCCACGCGGGGGCAAGTTCTATTCTTCTCCAAGCTTCATCCCTCCTCATCTCATCGCTGTCACCGGCTGCGCGCTTGTACAGCCTGTGCGCAGTGTCTGCAGCTCCACTGCCAGCTCGCTCGGGGCAAACCTTCTCTTCTGCAGTATCCCGACGCTCTTCCTGCAGCCACTCAGTCTCATGAACAGCTGCTTGCAGAGCCTCTTCTGAAGCCTTTAGCGTCTTCTGTTGCCTTTTTGCTACTGCCGCTGCATCTGCCAAAACCTTTTCGGTCAGGGTCTGAGAACCCACCATGGACTGCTCCACCCTTGTGTTTGTCCCTCCTCCAGTCTGCTTCATCTCTGGGCCAATCATTTCGTCCTTCATCTCCCTGCAGCACCCGACAGGGTGTGTTGGTGGAGGGTCTGCAAGGTCCATGGCCACCCCAGCCACCTCCACCTTGCCTGCCTCATGGGGGTTTGTGTCAGAGGACACCTTCTCCTTTCTTTCTAACTTCTTAGGGCCCTGGCCCCTCGTTCAGCTACTCAGCAATTTCCTAAGCAGGCCGTGTCTTTTGATATGGCCTGCTTCTCTGCCCCCAAAACAAAGAACTCTTGCTCCCATCTTGGCATTAGGCCACGCTTGTACACTTTCTCATGCCCTTCTCCCTGGGCTAACCTTCTCAGCACAGCCCAGGCATGCTCTCCTTCTCAGCTCTTTTTGTCCATGGGCATAGCAGACCCTGGGTTGATTTCCCTTTGCAGGATCTCTCACGGGTATTGCTGCTGCTGCGTCTGTAGCTCCACCTGCACTTCCTTCTGCGTCTGTTGGTTTTCTAGGAGCTGCTGGAGAAACCCCTAGATCTGCTTTGGCTGCTTGGTCCCTTGATACACCTGCCTGGGGGAGGGATAGCTCAGTGGTTTGAGCATTGGCCTGCTAAACCCAGGGTTGTGAGCTCAATCCTTGAGGGGGCCATTTAGGGGCCAGGGCAAAAAACTGTCTGGGGTTTGGTCCTGCTTTCAGCAGGGGGTTGGACTAGATGACCTCCGGAGGTCCCTTCCAACCCTGATATTCTATGATTCCTTCAGCAACCAAGACTTCCCTCACGGATCACAGGGGGAACTCAATCCTGCCAACTATGCCAATCATAAATGAATCTACTCATCGTTAGGTGCCCCCCGACGGCCAGGCATGGCATCACAGCCCTCTCGCTGGGCTAGCGTCCCCCATCCATGGTCGCTCCAGCACCACGGCAGTTTCTCTGCCTGGTAACTCCGGCCAGGTCACCACCTTTAGTCCACCCTTCTGGGGCCCAGCTTGCCTCACACTAAAAGTCCAAAGAGGTCTTTCCACAGACAGAAGTCCTTCTGCCATCGCTGGGGCACTTGCTCAGCCTGTAGCCCCCTTGCTGGGCTTGGGAACCCTCTCCAGGTGCGTGTACGCCGCCTCCTCTGGGGCCGGTAGGGGAACCCAGTCCCACCCTGACATTGATAGCAGCTCAGGGCCCTGGACCCAACAGCTAGGTCTGCACCTTTCTCTTTGCTGCACTTTTCCAACCTCTCTTCTCAAGTTCCCCTCCAG
>NW_027054791.1:0-10000 GCF_011386835.1 Chrysemys picta bellii | reverse complement strand
CACTGCCCCTAACAACACTCTGAGCTCATAGCTGGAGGGGCTGCCGACTAGGCAAGAAAGGCTCATTCAGCCTCCATGTCCCGTTCAATCCCTGAACCTACCAACAAGGGCCAAGTATGGTGGTTGACTCTGTAATGTGGACAGCGTGCACTGGGCACTGGTCCGAGACCCTTAGTTCATTTCATATAGGACATCTGCTGCCAGAGAAGCTGTATTAGCCATTAGCCATCAGCCTCTCGGTATTAGCCATCAGCCAGTAACAGGTCGTGACCAATTGAGGCCAGATTCACACTGGCAGCCTTGAGCTGAAATGCTCCATATCCTGTGCCAGCGATTCTCAATCTGAGGTCCATGGAGTCCTTGTTCATGCTCCACATTGAATTGCACAAGCTCTGGGGACTGGATTGCTGGGCAGGGTGTTGGCTCCACAGGAATATTTCTCTTACAAAGAGATTACATGGGTGAAGAGGTTTAATAGCTTTTCTCCTAAGCCATCCAGTCCCTCATGTTGCCGTATTTCTGAATTTCTAGCAATGTGGCCGAGCTATGGCAGTTCCTATCTGCTGACCCGGCCCTCGGAGGACAGGTGATGGAGAACCTGGTTGTGAAGCTGCAGAGTCACCACAGCTCTGAGCACCAAGCCTCTCACACGTCTGCTGCCGTAAGTCACTGTTCAAACATCCATAGCCCCATACAGTAAAATCTATCCTCTGTCTCTGTCACACGGCACACTCACTGCCAACGCGCCTCCTCATGCTAGGACATGATGTTGCAGGACTTATTCCACACTGGTGTCCCCTTGTCCAGCCTCCTGGTTCTGCAACACTCCGCAGGTTCCATGGTCTGGCCCTCTGGCCACGTCACCTCTTCCAGGGTTAACAGAAAAGTCCAATATGGGAAAACCCAACATGTAGTGGCCTCTGTGACAGGCCCTCAGCCCCAATCTGAGCCTCATCATTCTTGGTCTCTTAGTCCTGAGGTCGGTACTTTGCCTCTTGCTGGGGAACCCAGACCTGACCTCTGCTCTGGGTTCCAGCCCACGGACCCCATGATAGGCTGCTAAGGACTGTTCCTTCAATCCCTCACCACTTCCCTGAGCTGCTCCTCCCTTTTTCCTGCTTGTTAGCAACTCCCAGGGGTCTGCAGCTTCTGCTTTTCCCGCCCTGGATTTGTGGCTCCTTGTGACTTCTTCCCACCCAACTTCTGAGGAGCTTCCTCAAAGCTGTTCCCAGCCTCCCTGGCAGCAGCTGGGCTGTGTTTCAAACAGTCCTTCTGGTTTCCCTCCATAAGATAGGAGTCCCTGCCCCCTAGCCTTCCTCCTGGAGGTGGCATTTACTTCAGGCAGTCCCTCCACCTCTCCTGCAGGCAGGACTCCCCCAGTCTCCTCCTTTATGCTGGGTTGTAAGTTAGCCAACTGTGGGGCCTTAGCCAGATTCTCCTGGTGGCCCTTTTTCCCCAGTCAGTCCTCAGGCTCAGAGGGTTCAGGCATAGGTGCTGGAACTGGGGGAACGGGGGTGCTGTAGCACCCCCTGGCTTGAAGCAGTTTCCATCATATACAGGGTTTACAGTTTGGTTCAATGGCTCTCAGCACCCCCACTACACAACGTGTTCCAGCACCCCTGGGTTCAGCCTTCTCCTGCTGGTGTTTTCTCTGCTAGGAGGGAGGAGGCAGCATGTATGCTGATCTCCTTCCTAAAGCTCATCCCGATTCACTGGGAGAGAGGGGAGTCCTGGCCCTCCCATTTTGCAAGGCTCCTGGTCCCAGGTCCTTACAGAAACATAACAGGAGTTCCTCCTGAGCACGACTTATTCCTTGGACCACTTCTTCCCTACCAGTATTTCTCAGCTCCTTACGTATATCAGACATCTCAAAATCTGACAGGGCCACGCCACGTGACAAGGGTGGGCTGACCCCTAGCACCGCTACCTTTACAGGGACAGACTATCCCCTCCATTTTGGGGCTACTCCATAATGTCCCGACAAACCCTTGGGGGAGGGTTCCATTCATCGCATCCATGTTGGAGCTCTGAGAAACCCCTGTGACGCTGTCTGCCCTGGTGCCAGCTCAGGATAGGGTTGCAGGCTAATTCACTCAGATGCTAACAGAAATCAAAGACGTCAAAAGCTATTGTAGTGTAATCAGGCAGTTCACCTGTGTGTTTGTTTAGTTCAAAGGAAAAGTTAAAGGAAACACTTATCTTTATAACCTGTTGATTGCTATTGTATTGTGTATATCCCTGTAATTAGTTAACCCTAGATCAAAAGTGTGCGTTGCTGTTAAAAGATGAGAATGAACTTGATGTGTAAAGTTTATGAAAACTAATGAAGGATTCTTGTTTGCTCTTACATTACATTGGCATCGTGTATATCCCTGTAATTAAATTACCCATCAAACACAATTGGAGCCTTGGAAATGTAAATGAAGAAGACTGCTAACTTCAAAGCAAGGGCTACTGTGTTTGACAACGGGAATTCACAGACTAAGTCTGAATTTCCTACTCATCCAAACCCACTTGGGTAAAGACACTGTTCAGATTGGTTTCTGGAAAAGCTATAAAATAGATGTCAAGGAATGATCCTGTATCTCTGACTGTTTGGACTCTTACAGGGAAGATGCCAAATGCAAAATGGAGTTCCCCAGAAACATCTGGGTTCCTGAAAAGACTTTTAGGAAACCAAGAGATTACTACATCTCCGCTATCATTTGGGATTTACAAATTTTGACTCACCTGTTAATGTATTTTACCTGCTTTAACCTCTCAATAACTCTCATTTATTTTTCCTAGCTAATAAATCTTTAGTTAGTTTACTAGAGAATTGGCTGCCAGTGTTGTTTTTGGTGTGAGATCCAGAGTACCAATTGACCTAGGGTAAGTGACTGACCCTTTGGGGTTGGGAGTAACCTAATGTGGTGTGATTTTTGGTTTTAATAACCTTTAATCACAAAGTTCAGTTTGTCTGGGTGGCAAGATAGGCTGGAATGTCTAAGGGGACTGTCTGTGGTAAGACTGTCCTTGGTAAAACTGGTACTGTAATCCAGGAATGCACAATTCTTACTGGCTTTGTGAAATCCAGTTATAGAATATATTACTAGTTTGGGGTGCCTGCCCTGTTTTATGGCAGTCTGATCTAAGATTGGCGCTCACAGTTGTGAACCACTCCAGAGAGCGTGACAATTGGCGTAGTCAGCACAGGAGTCACATGCCACAGGTCAATTGGGCTTAAAGATCATAACCCAACACTATTTAAAGTTTAAATTTGATATGGAGAGTTTTAAGGGTTAAAGATGAGTTACAATGGGTGAATCACAATCCTATGAGAGTCTTGACTCAAAAGAACCTGGAAAAGTATGTAAAGAAAGGGGGCTATCTGTTAAGAAGAAAGCCGCAGAACACGAACTGAGAGATTTGCTCATGGACTTTGACCAAAAAGCAGGGTCTCAGCCCCCCTAGACCCCAGATGCAGAAGAAAAGGCCCCTCTGAGGCACTTGGAAGCCAAGGAACAATGCAAGCATGAAAGAATGACGGTGGAAGTCCAAATGAGGGAGAAGAAAGATGCCGAGGAAGCTGATGAAAAAGCCACTCTTCTCTTCATTAATTTATTCTCTCCCATTCTTAGTCCCATGAGGCATTACCCCCATCCCAAGCATGCTGTCTCTGCAGCCCCTGCAGGTCAGGAAGCTCTGCGAGATCCGAAATCAAAGCTAGGTCCCCTGTGTGGCAATGCAGCCTAGTGTCACCAGACTCCACAAGGCAAAGCCTTCAACCTGCCAGTGCCTGGCTTCCCCCGCCCTGCTGCTCGGGGCAGTTTAACTCGGTTTGTTTCTCCATGAATCAGGGGAGTTTCATAGCACATAAGCAGGAAGTCCTGAGAACTGACGCAGGAGGGAGTAGGATTTCCAAGTAAGCTTGTATCTGTCTTGTTCCCTCTTCAGGCCACATGCGCCCTCTATGAGATGATCTCGGTGAGCAAGTCCAGAGATGCCACAACCCGCCTCTATCCTCAGCTGCTAATGGCTCTTCTTGTTGAAATCCATTTCAGCCTGGGACAGAGCATACCAGGGGATAAAGTCTCTGGAAGGGAAAGCAGCCGGCAGAGCCTCCACACCAGGTACTGCGCCTACTGGAAAGTCAACGGTCTAATTACATGGACAGTCATAGAGAAGTCATAGTTCTCTTCTCCAGCTCTCATGTGGCCCCTGCAGGTTTTCCATAACTCTCTAATTCTGAGGGAGTTAGCAGGCAGGGCTTAGGTTGCAAGGGTGTCTCTCAGTGGTAAATGACATACCGACCAATGCACTGCAGAGGAAGTAGAAAGACTATCCCAGCAGCTATGGGGAGAAATTAGTGGGAGCCAATTTGCCAGTGTGTCAAAGGAATGTGGGTCCAACACTAAAGGGCTGAAGTTCTCCTGTTCTGTGACATTGACATGCCCTAGTGCTGATGTGCAATTGTCTGTAGGATTTGCTCAGAACTCTTTCTCTTTCTTCATATTACTAAATTGTATTACTATAGTGCCTAGGAACCCCAGTCACAAACCTGTGCCTTCCTAAGCTCTATTTAAACCATTGGTGTGTCTTTCCACACACAAGTAAATCCGTCACTCTCTGACAGACCTACCATGAGGGGGCTCCTGGCACTCAGTCACGCTGGTGTGTTGTTTGAATCTAGCTCTGCAGTGGAGGCTATAAAGATGCTGCTTCTCTGTGTTGGCTGCCGTTCCGAGCTGACTGTTATGGAGAAGGAGCAAGGCTGGATCCTCCTACAAAGCCCCCAAGATCACCTCCGTGGGGTGAGCCTCCTGGCCAGGTAATACACAAGCGTTTTCCATGCAGTCAGTCCTGCTAGTGGGGGCAATTCCAGAATGAAACATTCCTCACTTCTGGGCTGCCATGTGGCCCCAAGCTGACCCCTCACCCCCTTGTTGCAGAACGTGCTTCTTCCCTTACTAACAAAGGTATTTCTGCTTTGTGTCACAGAGCCATGGTGCACTATGCTTGCCCTGAGACCACAAGGATGCTGCTGGACCTAGTGATCCCGCTCCTCGACAGAGGTGATAAGAAACACAGGCTGACCATGATGGCCTTCTTTGTAGAAGTAAGTTTCATTAGCTGATGAGAGCAATTGGGTCTTGTGTCCTAGATTAGTGAGCAACTCCTCAAATCAAGCCTTTGAGACTCATTATTGCGCTACATAAACGATGAGCTTTATTGGTCATGTCCACATTGCCAGGTGTCCATGCAGCACTGACTAGGCTCCCCCAGTCCTGTCCCAGCACGCTCAGTGTAAAATCTGAGATGGATCCTTTAGGGGATCATTGGTTGCTCCAAAGTTGTAATCAGGAGCCTGATGGGAATATCCAAGAAACTAAGGTTCTGTAGAACAGCATCAGCCTGGACTCTCCCGAAGGGCAGCTGGGTCTCCTGTCGGCATCAGCCTTTCTGCAGGTCCATGAAAGGTTCCTCCCTGCGAAGTCACTAAGGAAAAGCAAAGAGGGGCATTGAGAGTGGGTATGGAGGAGAGAGGATCATGGTAAAAGCTCCCCCAGATGCAGGATCATTAGCTCTGAATGTGGTGAGCAATCTTTAACCTTCTCTATTGGATGGGTTAGTTAGAGGCACATCACCAGGAATGAGGTGGCTCTATAGTCCATCACTAGGTTGTCCTCCCCATTTCCACGGGTTCTGTCTGGCTAGTTCCTACTGACAGTTTTCAGGGATTGTCTCCTCATCTAACTCATTAAGGGATGGGGTTTAATTCTCTCCTCACCAGGAGTCCAATCCTGGGCCCATTGAGATCAATGGCAAAACTTCCACTGACTTCAGTGGGGTCAGGATTTCAACTCAGGGGTTTGATTTCTCAGTCCCAGCTTTCGCGTTATCTCAGAGCGGCTTGTTCTGCTTCACAGGGTCACCACGAGGGGTTCGGCTGCTCTTGGCAAACCCCCAGATGCACAAGAGTCCGCCATACAAATGGTCACTGAACATTTTGTTGCCCTACATGTTCTCCTGGAGGGTAGAGCAGCTCTGCTAACGCCTCTGGCTGAGTCTAGTGCTAACGGCCAGGAAGTCAGTGGGAGGACTGGATGTCACACACAAAGTGGGGCTGATGTATAGCAATGGACGGTACAACATGGAGGTTATGATGCCTCTCCACAGAACCGACACACAAAGTTTTCCGGTAAGCACCTGCTGCTGATTCGCTCTGTGTTGTTTTCAGCTTCTGCGTTACGAAGAGGCCAAGAAGCTCCCACATCCAGACACTTTGGACCGTCTCGAGGAGTGGACAAAACACCCCAGCCCAGTTTTCCGTTCACTTGGTCTAAGAGGACTCAGCATCCTGGCAACCCAACCAGGGAAGGTGAGAGCCCAGGCTTGGTTAACTGGAAAACAACGAGGTGGCTGTGACCCAGTGGACTGAGTTCTGGACAGGCAGTGAGGCACAGTGTTCTGAGCCCACCTCTGCTGCTGGCTTGCTGACCCTTTCGGTGCCTCCATTTCCCCAGCAGGAACGGGGATCACAACGGCCCCTCAATGCAGATCTTTCCTCGGAGAGTATTTTAGATGGGATTTTACTGCTTGGATTTCAGGTGGATGTTATCATTCTCCTAGGGCTACCACACGTCCGGGTTTCCCCGGACATGTCCGGCTTTTCGCTCTTTAAATAGCCGTCCGGGGGGGGATTTCTAAAAATCTAAAAATGTCCGGGATTTCCCCCCAGTCGGCTATTTATCGACCAAAAAGCGGCTGACAGGGCGGCCGAGCGCCGCTCGCATTGGGGCCTCGGCAGCCAAAGCCCCTTCCCAGCTCCCCCCATCCCCTGCAGCCGTAGCACGCCGCCTGGCAGCGCTGGGGGGCGGGGCTGTGCGCCTATGAGGGAACGCGGCGGCTGGGCTGGCAGCGGCGGCCAGAGCCCCTCCCCCGCTTCCCCCCCTCCTCCACAGCCACAGCACGCCGCTCGGCAGCGCTCGGGCGGGGCGCTCCTTGGGGCGTGGAGCCAGACACCTGCTCTAAGCCGAGTGGCACGGTAAGGGGGCCGGGGAGTTGGAGAAGGGGGGCAGTCAGGGGACAGGGAGCGGGGGGGGGTTTGGATGGGTCGGGAGTTCGGGGGGGGCTGTCAGGGGGGCAGGGGTGTGGAGAGGGGTTGGGACAGTCAGGGACAGGGAGCACGGGGGGTTAGATGGGTCGGGGGTTCTGGGGGGGCTGTCAGGGGGCGGGAAGTGGGAGGGAGTGGCTAGGGGGCAGGGCTACCCCCCGCCAATGGAGTGTCCTCTCTTTGAAAGTTCAGATATGGTAACCCTAATTCTCCCCCATGCAAATTACCCCAGCAGCATTCCTGTTCCTTCTTGGAGAGACCATTCCTGGTGCTGTCACAAAGGAAGACCTTGATTGGTCTAAAGACCTTAGCGAGCACACAGGGCCCTGTCTCATCGCCCCCTCCAGTGGCAAGACCCAACATTGCAGCACTGCCTCAGTTTTCCCCTCCTCGGCTTGACTTCACAAATACCTCGTTCAATAACACCCTTAGTCAGGCTCATTTATTAAGACAAACAAGCCTTTGAAGGCCAAAGATAAAACCCTCAGAATCAAACCTGACAATGTCCAACAGACTAAAAATTAGAAACAGGATCTTCTGCCATTACCACATCTCCTCTTCTGAGCTCACTCAACAAAGGTTCCACCCTGTCCTTAGTAAACATAAGAAAACTTAACTTTGGCCCCCTTCCTGGGCACCCCTTCTGCAAGCTTTTTGCCCCCAGGCTCTGCGGAGTACTTTGTTCTCTTGGGGGAGGACTGCTTCCCATGGCTTCCTCCCTGGAGGCCCTTTTCCCCCATCAGATTCCCCCTGCCTTCCCTCCCAGGGTACTCTAGGAGCCACTCCCCCCTGCTCCTGCTTCCCCTTCCTTCCTGACAGCCCAAAATAGTTCTCTCCTCCTCCGCTGCATCTGATTAATGCATGGAGCTGGCTGGCCCCAAAGTCTCTGGCCCTGAGAGAGGCAGAGCACTCTCTTAAAGAGTGTTTGTGGCTCTGCCCCCAAATGATATTTCAATGCCTTGCCTATCAGGTCCAAGTTTCTCAAACTTTGCAGAGGGTTCAGCTCTCACCTAGGACTCCCCATGGGCCAGGTTTGATTTTTTCCCCAAGTTTCACCCTTTGGGGGATTGTCTGCATGGGAAAAGAAGGTGGCTAGAAGTTTTCGTTTGTTTGTTTGTAAGTGGAAAAACTGCCCTACAGCTCAGAGACGAAAAAATCACAATTGACTGGGGAGACAGCATGGAACATTTCCATCCAAAAAGGGAATGTTTTTAGGAGCGTATCAAAAGGAGCAACTAGAATGGAAACTGTGTACCAGCCTTAACTATGGAGATTGCTGCCAGCATCTGCTATAATAATAATTAATAGCACGTAGAAAAGAGAGAAAAGCCCCGAAGCAAACCACAGCTTTGCCCACTCTACACCAGAACGACCCGGGACAGGGTTAGGATTCACTGATTGCCTCGTCAGGCATCCCCATCGATTCTAAAGCACCACGCCTCCGACTGTGGAGACGGAGCTTCTCTCTGACTTGGTGCCACGGGGTAGAATAAACACAGCCCTGGCACTGTGGCGTGTACTCACTGGAGGGCTGGGAGATCTGATGAGCCCCCCCATGTGTGTGTGTGTGTGTGTAGGTGGACCAAGTCAAGGCCCTGCTGCCTGCCATCCTTTGGGGTTCGGATGAGATGGATGATGGGAGTATTCTGGAGGCCATCTCAGCTGTTCAGAACCTTCTGCAGAGCCTGGATGGGAGTGAGCTCACCAGCGTGGCCAGGAAGCTAATCCCCTTATTCGATGCTGTAAGTCAGGGTCTCTTGACCTGCCCATCCCCAGCCAGACAGTGTTGTGACTCTGGAGTCGTAGTGGTGGCATATCTGACCTGATCAGTTCCGAGCCATTGCCTGGGCCTCAGGCATTGGTGACACCTTGGTCTCTCGTGTTCTCTGTGTGTGGCATGCAACCGTTTGGTCTCCTGAGGACTGATCTGCTTTAATCTAACTCAAGTTAACATGCTCAATGTAGTGGTCATGGGGTGAAATGTAATGTCCTGTGCTTTGGAGTCTAGATGAATGAATGGCCCTTAAATGCTATGAAATGATGAAAGTGTTGAACCCATTAAAGAAACCCTCCAAAGAGCCCTTCACTGTGGATGGAGTCAGCACTTACAGGAGGCCTCCAGGGAAATTTAGGAACCACTGTCCTAACCTGTGTTGTCTGCCCCTCCACCCAAACCTTTCTGCAAATGGGTGCCCTCTTGGTGGGCAGACCATGGAGTTATTAGTCAGACTGGCCCCTATCTGTGGTTTGCATTGTGCCGAGCTCACCCTGTAAGGAGAGTGTGAAGCTCCCTCAGTGAGATCCCCTCATGGTTGTGTGTCCATCACAGGTGAGACCCCAGGTGCGCTCTGCTGCCATCATGCTCTTTACAGAGTTGCTTAGCATGGTGAAGAGGTGGCAGAAGCCCCTGCTGCAGGAGGAAGTGACCCGCAGCCTGGTCCCACTGCTCCTTCACTTACAGGACGAGGACCCTGACGTGGGCAAGGTAAGTCCCGCTGCCATGTGCTCCCTGGTGCAGCAGGCCCTGACTGCTCCAGCTCTCCTGCTAGATCTGTCTCCAGAGCCGCCTCCCAAAAGTGAAAAATCTCAGCCCTACCCGCTTACCTAAGCAAGTTCCCTGGCCTTCAATGGACACACAAGTGGAGATGTTTTATGGCTCCCAGCAGCCACTTCCTAAGTCACTGAACTGCAGCCACCATGAAGATCAAACTCCAGGAGCCTCCACTAATAGGAACAAAGAGACACCAAGGGTCAGCAGGATACCATGTGACCCCCACATTCCTTTCCCTCATTGATCATTTCAGCTGGCTTTTCACTGCAGAGTGACCACAGATTCCAGCTCTTCTCATGATTCTCATAGACTCATAGACTTTAAGGTCAGAAGGGACCATTATGATCATCTGG
>NW_027054790.1:0-10000 GCF_011386835.1 Chrysemys picta bellii | reverse complement strand
TGCCAGCATCTGCTATAATAATAATTAATAGCACGTAGAAAAGAGAGAAAAGCCCCGAAGCAAACCACAGCTTTGCCCACCCTACACCAGAACGACCCGGGACGGGGTTAGGATTCACTGATTGCCTCGTCAGGCATCCCCATCGATTCTAAAGCACCACGCCTCCGACTGTGGAGACGGAGCTTCTCTCTGACTTGGTGCCATGGGGTAGAATAAACACAGCCCTGGCACTGTGGCGTGTACTCACTGGAGGGCTGGGAGATCTGATGAGCCCCCCCATGTGTGTGTGTGTAGGTGGAACAAGTCAAGGCCCTGCTGCCTGCCATCCTTTGGGGCTCGGATGAGATGGATGATGGGAGTATTCTGGAGGCCATCTCAGCTGTTCAGAACCTTCTGCAGAGCCTGGATGGGAGTGAGCTCACCAGCGTGGCCAGGAAGCTAATCCCCTTACTCGATGCTGTAAGTCAGGGGCTCTTGACCTGCCCATCCCCAGCCAGGCAGTGTTGTGACTCTGGAGTGGTAGTGGTGGCATATCTGACCTGATCAGTTCCGAGCCATTGCCTGGGCCTCAGGCATTGGTGACACCTTGGTCTCTCGTGTTCGCTGTGTGTGGCATGCAACCGTTTGGTCTCCTGAGGACTGATCTGCTTTAATCTAACTCAAGTTAACATGCTCAATGTAGTGGTCATGGGGTGAAATGTAATGTCCTGTGCTTTGGAGTCTAGATGAATGAATGACCCTTAAATGCTATGAAACGATGAGAGTGTTGAACCCATTAAAGAAACCCTAAAAAAAGAGCCCTTCACTGTGGATGGAATCAGCACTTACACGAGGCCTCCAGGGAAATTTAGGAACCACTGTCCTATCCTGTGTTGTCTGCCCCTCCACCCAAACCTTTCTGCAAATGGGTGCCCTCTTGGTGGGCAGACCATGGAGTTATTAGTCAGACTGGCCCCTATCTGTGGTTTGCATTGTGCCGAGCTCACCCTGTAAGGAGAGTGTGAAGCTCCCTCGGTGAGATCCCCTCATGGTTGTGTGTCCATCACAGGTGAGACCCCAGGTGCGCTCTGCTGCCATCATGCTCTTTACAGAGTTGCTTAACACAGTGAAGAGGAGGCAGAAGCCCCTGCTGCAGGAGGAAGTGACCCGCAGCCTGGTCCCACTGCTCCTTCACTTACAGGACGAGGACCCTGATGTGGGCAAGGTGAGTCCCGCTGCCATGTGCTCCCTGGTGCAGCAGGCCCTGACTGCTCCAGCTCTCCTGCTAGATCTGTCTCCAGAGCCGCCTCCCAAAAGTGAAAAATCTCAGCCCTACCCGCTTACCCAAGCAAGTTCCCTGGCCTTCAATGGACACACAAGTGGAGATGTTTTATGGCTCCCAGCAGCCACTTCCTAAGATCAAACGCCAGGAGCCTCCACTAATAGGAACAAAGAGACACCAAGGGTCAGCAGGATACCATGTGACCCCCACATTCCTTTCCCTCATTGATCATTTCAGCTGGCTTTTCACTGCAGAGTGACCACAGATTCCAGCTCTTCTCATGATGCAAACTCTCCTTGTCCCATCTTGTGTTGCAGAGGTGTCAGAAAGCCTTGGCTGGGTGTTTTCAGCTCCTGGGATGGTCTTGTCCTAAGCAGATTAACAGCAAGAAGGCTTGGCACACCCATCCCCGGGTGGTGGACAAGATCTGCCAGCACTCTGTAAGTGAACAATCGGCTTCTCGTGAGTGCTGCTTCTAGAGGTGGGACCGGAAACGTGTTCCCTCACTCACTGCTCTGATTGCATGTCTAGTACTAGCATACTGCACTCTGGCTTCCTCTTAGAAGCACCCAGCTCCCCCACTCCTCCCAGTGCCTGTCAGATCTGAACAGCCAGACCTGGCCAGGAGTTCAGTACGGAGGTGAAAGCTCACAACATAAAGAATCGGTTGATGGCAAAAATGCCTTCCGAATCCTGCAGGAAACTGGATGTCCCCATTTTTCACCTTACCCCAGCCCATTGGCCACTTCTGCACCGTATTTCCTATGCTCTGCACCCTCTCTAATGTCCTCCCCAGATGAAGCCCATACAACTGGGCTTCAGTGTTCTCTAGTGCCAGGCTCCAGCCCTGCAGTGCCAGCAGCTCAGACACCAGCAATGTGTCTGGTGACACTTTGAAATGGTCATTTAATGACTCCCTGGCATGTAGATGGTCGCCCCCAGGATACATGGAGATGAGAGCTGCATTCTTCCCACCCCTCCAAGCCAAGCAGCTACCTGGAGATGAAATCTCTCTTCTCCTCACCCTGCGGCCCCAGCAACAAGAAGCTTCTTTGGTTTCTATTCCTAGGTGCTGAAGCTCAAGAGCGTATCTGACATCTTGCTCCAATGTCTGGATCACCTCCAAAGCCCCCAGGCTCCAATACGACGGGCAGCAGCCATCTTTCTCGGTAACCACGACTTTTCTTAAGCAACTTCTATCTGAGAAGTTGTCCCGTGTTCTGCTTGGAGGGCACTAGCAGCAAGAATTAACCCCCTGGGATCCTAATGTCTAGATTTCCTGCCCTTGAGGCAGTTGGGCTGGGGATTATATCAAAAGGCCTGGAGCAAATTACAACCCTACCCTCCAGCTCCACCGACTGGAATCCCTGTGGGACTGCAGCAATACCATAGCCATTGGCAATCAGGCTCTCTGTATCTTCCAAGACATGAGCCTCTTTGTCTTGGAGCTTGTGGACTTGTCTGATTATCCCAGGGACCACTTGAAAGCTGTTTTGCTTGTTGGAAAGACTGACATTTTTTAAAAGGTAGCCCCAGGGGAGGTGAAAACTTCTGCAAGATTCATTTCCATTGTACGTTCCAGGTTGCACTGTTCAAAGCTCAGAGCCCGCCATGGTCAGGCAAGAGAAGGAGCTGATACTTCAGTGTAAGTAGTTGCCACATGGCTGTGTTTGCATGTGGAAGGAGAGCTCATGCTCCTTGTAGAATATCAGGGTTGGAAGGGACCTCAGGAGATCATTTAATCCAACCCCCTGCTCAAAGCAGGGCCAATCCCCAGATAGTGTTTGTTTGTTTTTTAAACCCCAGTTCCCTAAATAGCCCCCTCAAGGATTGAACTCACAACCCTGGGTTTAGCAGGCCAATGCTCGAACCACTGAGCTATCCCTCCCACTTGTGAACCAGTCTAGGAAAAAGTGCAACTCCCCTGCCATGCTGCTGCATTGTGTTCAATTTAGACCTGGCCAGAGGTAGTGTTGAGAGAGCCTGGACATCAGTCCCAGCTTTGTTTTCTCTGATGTCAGGCGTCACTTCCATCTCCAGGTGCCAGAAGGTTTTACCAGGAGAAAGTAAATGCCAGGCAGGGTGAGAGGCCCTGGCATGTGTCAGGGAGATGGTGCTAAGGAGGTGGATGCCCCAGAATGCAGTGGAAGATGGTGCTGCCAAGGGCAGATGTCCCTGAGGACTTAAGTGGTTATCAGCTGGCGATGACACTGATAGCCCTGGTGGGTCCAGAGCATCTGGGAGGAGTTAGTTGCTGTGGAAGATCAGGGGCGACTCCAGGCACCAGCGCAGCAAGTGCGTACCTGGGACGGCAAGCCTCGGGGGGCGGCATGCCGGTTGCCGTGAGGGAGGCAGTCAGGCAGCCTTTGGCGGCATGGCTGCGGGAGGACCGCCGGTCACGCAGCTTCGGCGGCAATTCGGCGGCAGGTACGCTGAAGGCGTGGGACTGGCAGATCACAGACAGAAACGCCGCTGAATCCGCGTGACCAGCGGACCGCCCGCAGGCATGCCACCAAAGGCCGCCTGACTGCCGTGCTTGGGGTGGCAAAAAACATAGAGCCGCCCCTGTGGAAGATACAGAGGCCCATGGTGCAGGTGCTAGGGCATGCTAATACGATATGTGTTTTGACCTGAGCTTCCTCTCTCTGTCTCAGCTCTCAGTGGCCTGCAGCAAGATTCGGATTCCTCTGTCCGTGTCAGTGTCTCACGGGCCATTCAGCAAGTTCGGGATGGTGGCAGAAACCAGTCACCTCAGACCCTAGGAGCTAGATTCAGGAACCTGTTCTGCTGCTTGACTGGCCAGGAGGAGAGGGAAAATGCTCCTGACAGAGATCTCTTGGGTGGCCCGGACCCTTCCCAAATCCACCGATGGGACTCAGGAGGGCCCTGAGTTCCCACAGAGAAGTTGGTGACTGGAGGAGGTCAGCTGAGCCACCACTCCAGCCCCGAAGCCAGTGCCTGCATGATCCTGTGGTAATTACCTGCATTGTTCCCCATGAGATGTAGGCAGCTGGGGATGAGTTTAAGTGACCCCAGTACTCAACAGAATGACGGCTACTGGCTCCAGCTAAACAAAAAGGTGACAAGACTGTTAGTGTAAAACCAAGGGCATTTGCTCTCACGTCTCTGTCTTCCTTCCATAATGGAACGAGTTGCAAGATAGCTGGTTCATTACATCAGCCACGGCATTAATGACCTTTTCCCTTTCTTCTGATTAGCCTCCGATCTCTGATACAGTCTTTGTGACCTTGTAGGAAGAGATGGAATCTGGATGATGGGGATGGATCACTTGATAAATTGCCCTGTTCTGTTCATTCCTTCTGAAGCATCTGGCACTGGCCAGTGTCAGAAGATGGAATGCTGTGCTAGATGGACCACTGGTCTGATCCAATATGGCTGTTCGTATGATCCAGGCCTCTAGTTCCCCTTGGACAGTTAAATAAAACCCTTCATCTCTCCATCCATTGACATTATATAATCTCACTCAATTGTTCACCATTGATCCGTTCCTGTGCTTGACGGGCCGAGAGTCCAACGTCGGAATAGACTTGAGGCCCCCATGTAATAGGGGGCCTGCCTTTGGGCTGCCTGCAACCCTTGATTGGTGGAATTGTCTCTCGGATGTTACGAGCCACTCAGAGAACGGCGTTCGCCGGAACATCTTGTGGCATACTCGCGACATGTCTGAAAAGCATAAGACGCCGTCTGCGGACAATGGCCCCAGTAGTCTGTAGACCGGAGCGACCATAAACATCTGCTTTACAAATGAAGTCATTCCACTCTATGCCCAATATACAACGTTGGCATTTTATGTGGAAAGCCTCCAGCTTTGCCCACTCTGAGTGGCGCAGTCCCAATGTTTCGCAACCGTACAGCAGTACAGAGAGGATACAGCTCGATTAGATCCTGAACTTGGTTGTCGTGCCGAGATGATGTTGATTCCGTATTCATCGTAAACGACCCATGGCAGGGGCTGCAATGCCACACTCAGGCACCTAAATAAATGGCCTGAACTTTCTCAAATGCTGAATACCAAGAACTTCTCACTCGAATCTGCCGAAGCCGTGGCTGTTCAGCTCCTCTGAAAATCAATCCACTCGTTTAGATGCCTGAATATGAATGTTAGTGCCAGACTTTGGACAGTGACATAGGAAGACATTGGCCTGAGCCTATGCATGGACTCTCATCCTACAATCCAGCCCCTCAACAGATACGTCGCAGCTTCTGACTGTGAACCATTCAGCTACAATGGGGAGGCCTAGATGCTGTAAGTGAATTAACATGTAATGATAGATAGACAGATAGATAGATAGTATAAGCTATTCTTTCTACCATCTGCCGTACGGATTTGCTCTGTAGAGCTTGCTGTCCCTGTTACTCATGGGTATTTATGTTGCAGAGCCCCACATGAGAGAGGGAAGGATTTCAGGCCCAAGGCCCAAGTGGGGCAGGAAGAAGCACACGCTCACCTCAGTTGCCATCTTTGCTGAGGTAAGTTTTGTTGACTTGTTGAACTGAGATTGCAAAGCGTTGCTCAGTCCCATATTCTCACAACTGGCAGTGCCCCATATATATGTCTGGGGCACCTTGAAATCTCATTTCTCTCACGTCTCTGTCTTCCTTCCATAACAGGATGAGTTGCAAGACAGCTGGTTCATTACATCAGCCACGGCATTATTGACCTTTTCCCTTTCTTCTGATTAGCCTCCGATCTCTGTTACATTCTTTGTGACCTTGTAGGAAGAGATGGAATCTGTGCATTAGCCCTCTCATGCTATGGAGCCACGAGAAGGTTTGACAGCAGAAGTAGATGCAGTGTGGACAAATCTACGAGGGACTAACAGGTTCATGCCATATAGCAGGCCTGCACAACATACGGCCCGCGGTGGCGTGCCTGCCCGCCGACAGGAGCCAGCAATGCGGGCGGCTGAGTCCAGCTGCGGTGGCGGGGCTTTCAGGCGCCCCCCCAAACCCAATGCCGGCGCCGGCGCAAGGATATTTTTGCGCCCTCGCGCGCCACCGTCCCCCCTGCCCCAAGCGGGACATGGGGATGGAGCCCTCGCGTGCCGCCACGCCCCCCCCCCCGTGCCCCAAGCGAGACACGGGGATGGAGCCCTCGCGCGCCGCCGCGCCTCCACCCGCCCCTGCCCTAAGCAGGACATGGGGATGGAGCCCTCGCACGCTGCCACGACTCCACCCCCCCCCCCGACCCAAGCGGGACACGGGGATGGAGCCCTCGCACACTGCCACGACTGCACCCTCCCCCACCCCAAGCGGGACACGGGGATAGAGCCCTCGCACGCTGCCACGCCTCCACCACCCCCCGCGCCGCAAGCGGGACATGGGGATGGAGCCCTCGTGCGCCGCCACGCCTCCACCACCGCCCGCACCGCAAGCAGGACACAGGGATGGAGCCCTCGCACGCCGCCGCGCCTCCACCACCGCCCGCACCGCAAGCGGGACACGGGGATGGAGCCCTCGCGCGCTGCCGTGCCTCAACCCGCCCCAGCCCTAAGCGTGACACGGGGATGGAGCCCTCGCACACTGCCACGACTCCACCCCCCCCGACCCAAGCGGGACACGGGGATGGAGCCCTCACGTGCCACCACGCCTCCACTCCCCACGCGCCCCAAGCGGGACACGGGGATGGAGCCCTCGCACGCTGCCACGACTCCACGCCCCCCCCGACCCAAGCGGGACACGGGGATGGAGCCCTCGCGTGCCGCCACGCCTCCACTCCCCCCCCGCCCTAAGCGGGACACGGGGATGGAGCCCTCGCGCGCCACCACGCCTCCACCACCCCCCGCGCCGCAAGCGGGACATGGGGATGGAGCCCTCGCACGCCGCCACACCTCCACCCCCCGCCCGCCCTAAGCGGGACACGGGGATGGAGCACTCGCACGCTGCCACACCTCCACCCCCCGCCCGCCCCAAGTGGGACACGGGGATAGAGCCCTTGCACACCGCCACGCCTCCACCACCCCCCGCACCGCAAACGGGACATGGGGATGGAGTCCTCGCGCGCCGCCACGCCTCCACCCGCCCCCGCACTAAGCAGGACACGGGGATGGAGCCCTCGCACGCTGCCACGACTCCACCCCCCCCTCCGCCCCAAGCGGGACACCGGGATGGAGCCCTCGCGCGCCACTGCGCCTCCCCCCGCCCCGCCCTAAGCGGGACACGGGGATGGAGCCCTCGCACGCTGCCACACCTCCACCTCCCGCCCACCCCAAGCGGGACACGGGGATGGAGCCCTCGCGCGCCGCCGCACCTCCAACCCCGCCCTCCCCGGCCCCAAGCGGGACACGGAGCCCGTGCGCGCCACTGCCCCTCCCCACTGCCCCAAGCGGGACACGGGCACGGAGCGCTCGTCCCCCTGCAGCGGGACACAGGGCTCAGCCACCGCCCCCGTCCTGAGCGCTTTTTGGCCCACCCCCCCCGGGACTCCTGCCCCATCCAACCCCCTGTGTTCCTTGATGCCCCCCCCGGGACCCCTGCCCCATCCACCCCTTTCCCTGTCCCCTGACTGCCCTCCGCCGCCCCATCCAACTCCTCTCCTGATTCCCCATCCAAACACCCCTTCTCCCTGTCCCCTGACCACCCTTGGAACCCCTGCCCCTGACTGCCTCCCACCACCCCATCCAACCCCTGCTCCTTCCTGACTGCCCCCCGGGACCCTTGCCCCCATTCAATCCCCCTGTTCCCTGCCATCTGACCGCCCCGACCCCTATCCACCCCACCACCACCTCCCTGAACTCCCCTGCCCTCTATCCAACATCCCCTCCCTGCTTCCTTAACGTGCTGCCTGGAGGTGGCTGACGGCGCTACAGCCGCGCCACTGGGCTGGAGCCGGGCCACGCTGCCACCGCGCAGTGCCTGGAGCACCGGGTCAGTCTGAGCTTGCAGCCCCCCTGCTTCCCACGAATCAGCTGTTCGTGCAGGAAGCCTGGGAGGGCTGAGAAGCAAGTGGTGGCTTCGCGCTCAGGCCCAGGGAGGCGGAGCGGAGGTGAGCTGGGGCGGGGAGTGGTTCCCGTGCGTGCCCCTCCCCCCGGGTTACCTGCTGTGGCGCGGACGGCTCCCCCCACCCCAGCTCACCTCCGCTCCGTCTCCACCTCCCTGGGCTTGAGCGCAAAGCCGCTGCTTGCTTCTCAGCCCTCCCAGGCTTCCCGCGCGAACAGCTGATTCGCGGGAAGCGGGGGAGGGGGAGAAGCGGGGCGGAGTGTTCAGAGGCGGAGGCGGAGCGGAGGTGAGCTGGGGCCGGGGAGCGGGGCGGAGAGCTGGAGCACCCATGGGGTCGGCTCCTAAGGCGCCACTTTTGGATAATGTGCTCAGAGGGAGCAGCCGATCCCTCTGCTCCCCCCCAGCTACGGTCCTGGTCACTTCAAGTTACTGGTTGTTAAATTTAGAAGCCCTTTTAGAACCGGTCCCGCGCAGGACAACTGGTTCTAAAAGGGCTTCTAAATTTAACAACCGGTTCCCGCGAACCGGCTCCCGCTCACCACTGGAGACTCCCCTTGCCGCTCTCACCCTAGGAGCCAGAGACCTCCCAGCAGGGCTGGTGAGTGCAGCCAGGGAAGGGGGAAGTGTGTGGTGGAGTGAGTGCTGGGAGGTGTGCGGGGGGTGCTGGGCTGTGAGGGTGTGGAGAGCGCTGGGCAGTGGGGGAGGTTTGTGTGTTTTGGGGTGCTAGGCAGTGGGGGCGTGTTGGGGGGTGCTGGGCAGTGACAGAGATCTGTGTGTGTCAGGGCACTGGGGGTCTGTGTGGGGCATTGTTTAGTTGTGGTGGTGGGGCTGTGGGGAAGGGCACTGGGAGGGAGGGAGGAGAAATCTGTGTGTATTGGGAAACTAGCGAGTGGGTTTTTTTTCTTTTACCTTAATAATACTATCTTAGGAGCCCGCTATAGCATAGTACCACTTTGAAACTAAACATCCCAATCTCGCCAAATTGAGCCCAAATGAAAAAATAATTAAAGCAGCCAGTTTAGCGAAAAACCTTAGTAGAGAACAGCAAATTTTCAAGAAAGTGAGCACTGAGAACGATACAGTTTACTAAAGTAAGCTTTAAAACAGGCCTGCACAACTCGTAAAACGGCGAGGGCCATATTACTCCAAAGAAAACAGCTGAGGGCCGAAACCCCCCGGCCCCGCGGAAACACCCCCCCCAGCGCCACCCAGCCCCGCGGAAACAAACCCTCCTTCCCCAGCACCGCCCCGCCGAAACAGCTAAGGTTTGGGGGGGGGAGGGTGTGTGATACTTTATTAAGAATTTTTCAATTAAATCAAACAATTTTTTAAATTATTTTAATTTTTTTTATTAATCATGGAAAAATGAAAAACATCTGTTCCGTTGAAAGAAAACATTTGTACTTTTCATAATTACCTTGCAAATTTAATGAGAAATATTACATCTCTTTTCGGCAACAAGCTAGTCGCATTCGGGGGTCATATTTGAAGTGGATATTTTCATAATGTCTTCCAAATGGTCGTCAGTCAGAGAAGAACGTTGCTTGTTTTTATTCATGTTCATGATGGAAAATGTTTGTTCACATATGTAAGTGCGTCCAAAAATGCTGAACGTTTACAGTGCAACTTCAGTGTCCAGACTTTTGTAGAAGTCCCGCAAGCTGCTTTCTCTGTGCTTATTTCGGTAAACTGCCGAACACTGACGTTCAATAACCTCCAACTGCAAATCTAGTGGCACTTCCTCTGGATCCACAGAAAAGGGATCTTCAATCAGCTTCA
>NW_027054789.1:0-10000 GCF_011386835.1 Chrysemys picta bellii | reverse complement strand
GTTCATTCACACAATCTCATCTACACAATTGTGGCCTGGTGTCTTGATTTTGTGCACGTCAACAAACAATTCCTTGCACCTGACAGTTCTTTTGGCATATTCTATGCAACGCATGCCTGGAATAATAATAAATAAATCGAGACTTTGCATTTCTGCAGTGCCTGATCTGAATGTGCTTTACAAACACAGCTAACCTAGCCTCATAACAACTCTGAGAGGAAAATGCCCTTATTATCATTTTACAGCTGGGAAACCAAAGTACAGAGAGGTTTAAGTGACTTGCTCAAGGTCACACAGGGAGTCAATGGCCATACTTACCCAATCTCTCTCCCTATCTACCCTGACTCCCCTAACCTTGAGAAGCAAACGTCTAAAAAGATTCTCACTTCCTTTGTCAGACAGTCTGAATCTAGCTCAGAACCTTTGCAGAGAGGCTGTGCGGCTTGCAGCGGGTCCACTTCTGAATGCTGAATAAGCTCCCAGACTACATACTTGCTCTCAGCGGAGCTTAAAAAGAAATCTCAGACAGTGCACTGAGATGTTGGCATGGCAACATGGAAGAGAAAATCTGCACCCCCCGGCATTCTTAGATGCAACAGCAGCTTGTTTATGTGACTTGTTATTTTTTTAAATGATTTGATGGCAACCCTCTTTGCTTGGGAGATTAGGGAGCGTATCTTGCTTTGTATGAATAGGCATATATTTAATCTTTGCATGCCACGGTGTAGCTGCATTTAACTAGACACATATCTGGGCTGGGGGGAGGGGGAGTACGTGCAGCTGGCTGTGCTGGAGAGAGGCTGGTCTAAGTCACAGTGTCCTGCATGTGGGTTTGCGATTGTGGTTAGCAGTGAATTAATAGAGCATCAAAACCACAGACATTCGTTACCATAAAATGAAAATGAGAGAAAGTGATTTGCAATGAATATAGGTGACTCGGTTAATGCCCTGCCCAGGGGTGGTGGTAAACATTGGCAGAGCTTCCCTGCACCAGGATCTTCAGGGACCACAAAGCTCATAACTGCCTGAGGCTGCTAGCAAAGGACATGGAAACTTTAAAATGAGGTAAGCAATATACACTAAACCCTCTTGGGGCACAGTCAGCCAGTGGAGTTACCCCAGGGATGAATTTACCTGCTGCTTTGGAAGGAGTCATAAAGGAAAACCTGCAAAATTTCACCCACCTAGCTATTTTAACTCCCATTACAACAAGAACTGTCAGAACCACTGCAAAGCAAAGCTTTATGCTTGTTTAATTGACCATCAGACAAATCCTCTGGCCTCAGATCTGCACTTGGATGGGAGATTATACCCTAGCATGGACCAAGATGATAATGATAATCTAAAGACCCCTTGCCATCATCCCTCCCTGCTGAACTTTGTAATGCACGCCTGCGTTTTTGCCATGCTGCCAAGCAAACAGGTTTCGTTCTGCTTGAATGAGAGACACTGCCTTTGGTACAGTGGGAGTGAGGGTGCGTCATGACAGCTATCTTTCCTGCTTGAGCCAGCTGTGTCGTTTGGAGCCACCGGCAGCCATCAATTTAGCAACGTCTGATGGAGAACTGACAAGTCGCTCCAGCCTCAGCTTCTCTCAGCGGCATGTTGCGAATGCTAAATAAGCTAAAATGGCCATAATAGGCTGAGAGGACATTTTGTTCACCACCAACTTATGCACATGGCCCCTGATTCAGGAAGGGCATTTAAACACCTGCTTAACTTTGACTCCAAAGGGACTTAACCACATAGTTAAAGCTGAGCACATGCTTACGTGCCCTTCTGGATTAGGGTTGCTTTCCTGAACCAGCGCCACGGCTGGTTTATATAATTAGTTTTTCTAATTTCTGGTATCCTTGTACCCTTTCCCCTTCCCCTCCTGTTGTGTATCTTGCCCTAACTTAGATTGCAAGTTCAGGGTGGGAGATGGTATTTTCCTGTGTGTTTTGTGGCACGTAGCACAAAGGGCATCTCTGACTAGGCCAACTGCACTAGGCCCTGGCTGCTGCGGTGATACAACTTAAAAATAATCATTATAAAATTCTCAGCCTTCTTTATGCAAGTGAAGAATCAGCCAAGTGACTTGGCAGTATGCCCTGCACAGGAGATGCTGAGTAAGAGCATCGTCAGCTCTACTGCTCCTTGGTCATTTGAGCTCAGGTGACGAGCAGAGGGGTTTGAGGAGGGAGACAGGTAGCTATTCACAGTACAAATGCTCTTGGCACCACTAAGGAACTCTGCTGTTGGCCTCAGAGGATGAGCAAGACAGTTGCAAGAGACAGAGCTAGAGAGACACCTTTGTGGAGGGGCAGGGTGACCTGGCAAATGGAGGGCTGGGAGCCTGCCAACAAAAGCCCCGTTTGCTTGCTTGCTGGTGCTGTGGAAGTATCATGATTAGTGTGTGTGCATGTCAGAGAGAGAGAGAGACGGGGTAGGAGAAAGGAAGATTAAATTAGGGAAGGGATCAGAGGGGAAAAAGTATGAATGTATCAAGGACAAATTGATTACCAGGCTGAGGCCATTTCAGTGCGAGGGAAGTTGGTATACAGATCCTACCGTGCTCATGAGGCTGCAGTTCAGCCCCCAGACTCTCCCAATTAGGCTTGACAAATGCAGCAGCTTCTGGAAGCAGGTTTGCAGAGGTGCCAGAGTCAAAGTGGGGAGAGGGTGCTCTGGCTCTCTTTGGGGCTGCTGGCCTGGTCCAGCTCCCATTAAAGTCAATGGAAGGTTTCCCCACTGGTTTTCAGTGGGAGTTGGGTCAGGCCCCAGCTGAGTACTAAGTGCTAGTGAACTTGAGCAAGTCTCTGAATCACCCCCTGTGCTGCAGAGTCAGCACAAGCAATTGCGCACAATTGTTCCACTTGACTGGGCTCAGACTCCACGTGGCAGTGCGGTCTCTCAACATTGCCTGGAGGAAGATTACAGTGTTTATAAGGAGGGAGTGCAGGGGCCAGACACAGATATGAGAACCTACATTGTACGTTACTTAGTTTTATTGTGGTGATATTCTTTCTGACCCCAGGAGTACAGTATTACCAGGCCGACCGGTGGTTCAGTGTCCTCACAGTATGTCTACGCAGCCCACGACAGCTGTAAAAGTGGCTGAGTATACAAGCTTTTGAGCATCTACACAGCTGGTTTTAGAGTGAAGCGTGAGCCCCGGGAGACCGAGTCCATTGATGGGCTGGGAGGTTCGCTGCTGCAGGCTGTGTAGATGTACCCATGGAGTGCTGCCCTGGGGGAGACCCAGCCTTGATTCCCGGCATGGAGTATTCGCTGCCACGGGCAGCGGGCCCTTAGAATGCTGAAATGGCTACAGGTGCCTTTCCTGGGGGTTGTGGATGAGACCAGCCCTGGCCAGACTCCTCAGCCAGGAGGCCTGACATCTGTGAATTGTGAAGCCTAAGCAACCGAGGGCAGTGTGCAGGAAAACAGTAGTATGGATCGGGGGGCTTTGTCCGTGTGATACTGTATGGTGGTTAAAGTGGGCGTGAGCGTGCTCTCGGTCACCGTCTCTCTCCTTGGGAAATGAGAGTCTCAAAGCCAACTTGCAGGTACACACTGCTTCTGTTCCTCAGATTTAGTAACTGTTCCACGACGGCCCTTCGGTGCAGGATCCCCAGCTGCTTCTCTGGAGAGAGTTAATGCCTGTTTACAGACTAATGGGTCAGGGAGGAGTTTTGTAAACATATTTCTTAAATGTCTCCATGCAGCAGTGATCACCGCTCTATAAAATGAACAGCCCAATCAGGAAGTTCGGTAACAGGACTTGCTTCTCCCCAGGTTTCTTTTCAGGCCATTCTCCCCTCACTGCCCTGAATTAGCTCCCCTGAGGCAGTGCTCATTGTTTCTAGCAGGGCAGATGTTATTTCATCACTTTCTTTTTACTGTCACTTCTTCCTTTTTGCGTGTGTCTCTTCTGTTTCTCTACTGTTTTCTGCCTCTTCCTTGCCCACTCGCTCTGCCACCAAACTCTTTCTCTCTCCCTTTCTTTTATGCTCATCTCTCCATTCCCTTACCACAAGCCCTGTATCCCTCCCAATCCTTCCATTCAGCCTCACTCTCCGCTCGACCCCCAAGTTCACTCCCTCCCGTTACCTCCCCAATTTCCCCTAATAGTTCTACATTCCCCTTCTCCTCCTGTGTCACCTACTGCCCATATTTTACCAATCTCTGGGCCCCACCAAAACACCATAAACCCCCCACCGCAGAGCCTAACCATCTATCATGTACTCCCTCCCATACACCTCTCCGGTGGATTTATATTTTCTGGAGAGGGAGGCTGGGCTAGTCACTTGTCTCACTGTTGGGCTATGGTCTCTGCTGTAATTTTTCAGCAGACTGTCCTCTCCCCGAATGTTTGTCAGTCTGTCAGGACCAGCATTCGGCACATTGGCAAACAGCCGTTTGTTCTCTGACATGGGATAAGACAACAAAAGTACCCCGGCCCAGGCCACTATCCTGTGGCTCTGATAATGTCATTCTGGGAACTCTCTCAAATTGTTAAAAAGTAATTCATCAGGTAACTACATGAGCAATCCAAACCCCCTACGTTATAGCCCTACTTTAGGTATATCATGAAGAAAGAGCTCAATTAACTGAGTCATTATACATAACGACACATTAAAACAGCTTATAAGGAAAAGATTTTACAATTAATCCAGCTATTTTTACCTCCAATTATATAAATTGGCCAGATTAGTCATCACATTACTGAATAAAAAAGAAATTCAATAACAAATACATTTTAAACATACTAAACAAGCCTGATCATTTAAAGTCCTTTGCAAGTTAAATATGTGTTGGATTTTGAATTAATAACCTACTGAAGGTGTTGTGAGGCATCGATAGGATTCCAGAGCTATCCCTTCCAAATTCCTGACCAAGATTTTTCAGTGACCAAAGTGCTACTATCACAGATTTTACAATGAGTCAAGTGCATGCTGGGCGAAGACACTCCAAGATTATTCAGGACTGTGCAGATACTGATTCAAAGCCCACTGAAGTCAGTCCACTCAACAGTGAAGTACATATTTATACAGTTTATACAGTAATACTCCCTTTAGAACACATATTTCACATAACAACAGTTGGCTTCATGAGAGCTACAGTTCTGATCCTGTATTCCTGGAGCGCCCAATATATTTCCTGGAGCACCCAATATATTCATTGAAATTAATGGGGTATGTGCACACACACACACACACACACTTACTGATTTATATGAGTATTTTGGGTGTTCCAGGAATATATATAAATCAGGGATCTCTGGATCTATTCTATTCTCAATAACTGATAATGAAAGAATATATTCATTTTATAGAAATAATTCATAAAATATCACTGCCAACACTTGCACTCTGTGCTGGCTACGAGTGGGATAATTGGTGCTCTTGGAGTGCCAGAACATCTGACTTTCACAGTATCTCATCATCATGATCTCTCCTCTCAACAAGGCAGCTTGCCAACCAAGCCTGATTTCATTCTTTCTTTAGATTACAAATTTGGTTGATAAAGGTATCTGTACAGATGTAATATACGTAGAATTTTAAGGCTATGTCCACATTACAGCGGTAAGTCGACCTACGCTACGCAACTCCAGCTACATGAATAACGTAGCTGGAGTCGACACATCTTAGGTTGAGTTACTGTGGGGTCTACACTGTGGGGGGTCCCGTCGATTTACCTTACTCTTTTCGTCAGGGGTAGAGTACAGGGGTCGACTGGAGAGCGATCTGCTGTCGATTTGGAGGGTCTTCACTAGACCCACTAAATCGACCACCGGTGGATCAATCTCAGAATGTTGATCCCGGCTGTAGTGTAGATGTAGCTTAGTATTGCATGACTTTCTGATTACAAAATAAGCACTATACAGTATCAATGAAGCACATGTTAAATGGGAGAAAAGAAAGAAGGCCGAAGTGGACACCTTTATATACAAGGAATCTGCTATGCTACTGACCTTCCTTACACTTTATACAACAAAACGACACCAAGAATGACTTTCTAAGGACTATTCCACAACCTAAAGTTGGATCCTGCCCCACTCAGTCTTATGCCACTGACTTAAAATGGGGGGCAAGATCAGGCCCCGAGTCTACCCCACTGCAGTACCCTCACTGAAATTCCCCTCCATGGATTTTGTTTCCATTTACAAGGGGGACAAAGATCCTGCTCTGTAACTCAGCCATTACCAGTACGATACCAAGGGAGATTAATCAAAGCCACTGCAACAGGCTGACAGAGGGGATTCCAAAATTGAGGTCAGGCTCAGTGAATCTTAGGCAGATGCTGAAAGAGAGACACAACAGTAAAATTTTAACGGCGCAACCCTAAGAATGTCACTTGCGGTGAGGTATTCTACATGCTTCAGTGATAACGGTTATTTCCCCCTTCAGTTTCAGAGTTGGGTGAGGTGCCTTTGTCTGAGCTGACTACCGCTAATGCTGGCTTTCCTCTCAGCCCTTGAGTTTTACAGCATGAGCTCTGTGATGGGGGGCAGTGCAGGAGTGGAGGAGAGCCATGGCAGAGGGAGGCCACACCATGCCAGGCAGTGTCACGGGTGTTTGGGGTCTACATCTCAATTTCTTACTGGCACCTGAGTTAATCAGAGGCAGGTGAGCCTAGTTAGGCTGAAAGCCTTAAAATGGAAATGAGCTCTTATCAGAAAGGATCAGGCAAGTGTCTAGTGACCAGAAGAGAGGCCCTGTTTGTACTTATGCTTCCATTCAGGTATTTTTTTGTTCTGTACTTATAGACTACAGCATGAAGACAGCACAGCCAGGGTTTCTTCTGGTATGTGTTACTGTGGTTGCCCCAGGGAAAAACACGATAAATAAATTTGAAGCCCCAGTTTGGTTTAATTATATTGCTTTACCTTGGCTCCCTGTACACTTTCAACTATAAGTTCTTAGAAGTGTTGTATTTTAGGTTATTATTAATTATTTGTATTAAAGTAGCACCTAGAAGGCCTGACTGAGCTCAGGGCTCCGTTGTGCTAGAAATTGTAGATACATGTAACAAGAGTCAGTCCCTGCCACAGAGAGCTTGCAAAGTAAATACCTAGATAGACAAAGCGTGGGAGGGTAAATAGAGGTGCAGGGAAGTAAAGAGGCCCAGCTAACCTCACACAGATTAGTAGCAGAGCCAAGATTTGAACCCCGGTCTCCGACCCCCTAGTCTAATGCCCCCACCATTGGACTACACTGCTTCAACTATAAATGCCTTATTGGCCAACCCCTTGCCTCTGAAAGCATTACCTAAAATATAAGAGAAATCACGGAATTAGCAAGATGTTTGCTGCTGTGCACTGCCAGAGACTCATCCCATCTCATTCCCAATCTGGACACTGTACAAGTAGATTATAAGACCTATCTTAGGTACTTATATGGCTCCCATCACTGTAGCGTTGTATTTATCCTCACAACCCTCCAGTGAGGTAGGGCAATGGTATTATCCCCATTGTACAGATGGGGAACTGAGGCCCAGAGAAATTAAGTGACTTCCCCCAGGTCACACAGGGAGTCTATGGCAGAGCAGGGAACTGAACCCTGACCTCCCAAGAAAACATGACCTATCAGGAAAGGCTGAAAGAATATGGCATGTTTAGCCTACAGAAGAGAAGACTGAGAGAGCCTTTGACAACAGCCTTCAAATAGGTATAATGTTGTTATAAAGGGCTGATGATTAATTGTTCTCCATGTTCACCAAGGGTAGGACAACAAATAATCAGCTTAACTTGCAGCAAGGGAGAGTTAGGTTAGATCTTAGGAAAAACTATCCAACTATAAGGATGGTTAAGCACTGGAACAGGCTTCCAAGGGAGGTTGTGGAATCCCCATCACTGGAGGTTTTTAAGAACAGGTTCGACAAACACCTGTCAGGGATCATCGACCTGCCTCAGTGCAGGGAGCTGGAGTAGAGGACATTTTGAGGTCCCTTCCAGCCCTACATTTTTATAATTCTGTGTCCCAGGCTAGCTCTGTAACCACTGGACCATCCTTCCTCTAGTACTTGTTGTAAAGTGCCAAGCATACAATATAATAATAAAATACAATGAGCGGAGAGTGTGGGTGATTAAAAAAGCATTATATACAGGGACAGATTTTCACCTTACACACCCCTAGGCACAGCATCTTTAGTGCCCCCCCTGCCTACAGCTGACCTTTGTGTTGCACACCGTTTTAGAGAGGTCAGGTGCCCCTAGAACGCAGGCACCCCTAGGCACGTGTCTACTGTGCCTAACTGGAAATCTGGCCCTGACTACATATGACTATTTGTCGCTAAGTATAGAAGGAAGTTAGATTACTGGGAAGGGAAAGGGATCCTTCTACCCAAAGGACAACCAAGAACATGTCTGCACTAGTGCTTGCACATCAGGTTTACTTGATCGCTGGGCTTTTGAGTTGTTGCTAACCACAAGGATAATCTTTCAACATTTAAATCTATATATTTTAACAGACCTATCATTTCCAGCACAATCTCTTATGAAACTACTTTAGGGTCTGGAGATTAAAAACTGTCCAATTGCTGAGAAATTATGGGTGGCATAAATGATCTATGCCAAATGATCTTTACAGCCAGTAAATGGTACTAAAATGATCTTCTTAGCATGCATGGATGGATGCATTGAGGGCAGCAGTGCCTGTAAAAGAGAGAAACTCCCTTGCATTGTGCATTTAGGGCTTAAACTGTGAGTTTTGCAAAGGAAAGATTGCTGTTTGCTTCTAAAATAAGATGCCCATCTTGCATATTTCATTAATTTTGATACAATCAGATTTTTTTTCATCAGGCTGAATCCTAAAGTCCTTATCCAATTTACACACCAATGACACTCCCGATGATTGCAAGGGGAGATATGCCTGTATAAAGTCAGAAAAAACACAAGAGGGCCAGAATATGGCACCCTTACTAATGTGAGTAGTCCCTTTCTCCATGAGTAATCTCACTGATTTCAGTAAGATACTACTCAATGGAATGGTGGCAGAATCTGGCCCTGAGAAAAGACTTCAGGATTTCCCCTAGGAAAAGGGGAGCATTATCACACAGCAACTGATTGGTTTTTTGCTTCATGATATCACAATAGGCCTGACTCTCATCTCCCCTACACCAGAATATCCATGGAGCTCCTTGGGGTTTACACCTGACTTTCACCAGTCAGAAACCAGGCCCAATGTCATAAATTATTTAATGTTTATATTAGCGTATTGCCAGCTGTCCTGAATTAGGATCAGGGTCCTGCTATGGTGAGCACGGTACCTACACAGGTGAAAAAAACATGGTCCCTGTCATGAAGGGTTTGGGCTACCCCATCAAAACCCAAAGTTTTATGTTACAAGTCTCTTTTTTGCAGTGGAGCAATTAAAAGGATAGCAAAGGAAGTACTTATAAAAAGCAAACACCAGGGCTTTGCCCTCTGAGAGCTCGCACTGCACACGTGGGAAAACGCAATGTGTTTCCCTTCAGACCAAAGTGACCTCAAAGCAAGAGATTATAGGAGAAAGGGAGGGTGGGCCGGAGTCTGGTTTTGTCACCTGCTGTTTCTCTGTCTCCTGTGGATAGCTCTCCATTGATCCCATTCTCTTTGGTTCTAGAGTATGTGCCCTGTTGCCCGCGTTCACCATATCCTGCTTCCTCATCCTCTCTGTATGGAAATCCACTGGCACTTCTGACCAGTCCGGCACCTGCACCAGCTTGCTCCTTAATTTCAGGGGAATGCGGGTGTGAAGAAGCCTCTGTTAGTTGACTTGAAGTCCAGTGCGGTGCCTTGGCTTCATCCTTCCTATCATCTGCCATTTTTCCTCTCTTTCTCTGTCCTGTAATTACATTAGTAAGATAGATCAGCAGTGATCCGGGGATGGTTTCCCCGGCTCATTGTTTACAACCCTAGCATAGCACATACACATTTCTCAACTACATTGTCAGGGAACCCCAAACCACTGCCAGGCAAGGGGTTTACAAGTAAATCAAAGTTCACTTTGCACATGACTGAGTTGCTTTAAAA
>NW_027054788.1:0-10000 GCF_011386835.1 Chrysemys picta bellii | reverse complement strand
TAAAAAATGTGACGTTTGTGGAGTGTGGGCTCCCTCTCTCCTTTCAATGGAGTTACTACTTTGTGGTATGGGAAAAATAGGATGCCCGTTAAAATAAATAATTAATAATTAAAATAATGGATAGTGGTGGAGCTCCCAACATGGATGGTGTCTCCCCAGCCCATCCCCGCCTGAACTTTTGATTGGTTTAGTTTTATTTCTAGTGTTAGGTGTTTGATTATTGTTGCCTTTTCATTGTGATGTACTATGCTTGGTAATAAGTTAAGTTTTTATATGTATGTTATGTGTTTTTATGTTTTTGCTTTAACTTATCTTTTTGTGCTCTTCTTTCCCCCAGAGCCTTCTCCTCAGTATTCCCTGGAAGTCTGGCAGGTGGCAAGAGAATCAGAAATCTGGGGAATGAATGTCAGACATTTCATCTCTAGATTCCCCGCCCTCATGGGCTTCTGTTTGGGGGGGGGATGGGATGGAATACAGCAAGTGACAAACATTTCATCACCAATGGGTAGGGATTAGTCATATTCTTCTCTGGTAGGTAGGTCCTATTCCCATATAGATTTCTTTTTGATCTCCAGAGTCTTGGCTAATTCTGCAATTCACTCCTCCATTAACCACAATTTCTGTCTCTGAGTTTCCCTCTATAACTTTTCAAATAGCAACAGATCAAGGTAAGAAACAGCCATGCAGATGGAGATTTAATTCTTCACTTATTAGATTCCCCCTTTCAGAATTTTTATTGAAAAATAATTTGGCCTGTTCCTCAAAACAAATGAACCCTCAACATCTTCTCGCAGGCTTTTGTGGGAGACACTCAAGGCCTAGTTGAGAGGTTGAATTATAATTTTGCATTTGCCAAGAAGAGAGAATGTGGAGAAAATGACACCCCTTGAGATTTGTCTTATGTCACAGCCCCATCTCCAGATTTTCTGCAACCTCTGATTAACTGTAGACATGAACTCAATAAGCTGCACTTGGTGCACGCTGAATTTGCTGTATTTCAACTCAGGCAGAATTTCTAGGAATTGGGAGAAAAAGCTGGCAAGTTGCTGGCATACCACCTAAGACAAAAGACCTCTGCATGTACAATCACGTTCAGCCATGATAAACCTGGTAAATTATGTTGATCATCTAAAAGTATTAATAATGATTTTTTAATTTCTATAAAGATCCGTACAAATTGAACATAACTCCTCCAAAGATGCTTTAGTTCAGCTTTCCAAAAATATTACATTACTGCAGCCCAGCATCGAAACCTGGCCATGCCCCTTACAGAGGATGAGTTAATTGAGGTGATTAAGAACAGAAATATAGAGTAAACCTCCAGGCCACATGGCTTCCCTGCCAAATTCCATAGACACTTCTTGACCTCCTCTCTCACAGGATACTTACAATATTTAATAAGTCACCCCATGGAGAAGTAAACCCTAATATAAGTTATTCCTAAACCAGGAAGAGATGCCACACTAGGTTCCAATTGCAGACCATTTTCACTTATTTAGTAATGTCAATATATTGGTCAAAGTTCTGGCAATGAGATTGGAGAAGGATTTGGATTCTATCACACACCCAATCAAGTTGGGTTAATCAGAGGCCATCATAGCTTTGATAACATCCAACAACTTATTGATATTCTGGCAGTGAAAGATGATGACCCCGGACTACAAGCCATATTAGCCTTAAATGCAGAAAAGGCTTTTGAGAGAGTGGGCTGGAGGTATGGGTTTTATACGCTATAAAAATCTGGATTTGGAGAAGGAAATAGTTCCTGGATCCAAATATTCTCACCCAGCTCCCAGGGGGTTGGACTAGATGATCTCCTGAGGTCCCTTCCAACCCTGATATTCTATGATCACAACCAGTGATGTGACCAAGTGAATAGGGAAGTATTATTCACCCTTTCCCACAATACAAAAATCAGGGTCACCTGATGAAATTAATAATACAGCAGGTTTAATACAAACAAGAGGAAATACTTTTCACACAACACACAATTAACTTGTGGAACTCATTGCCGTTGGATGTTGTGAAGGCGAAAAGTATAACTGGGTTCAAAAAAGCTGGGTGGGCAAGACAGGGATGGATCTCCCCAAAATTGCCCTGCTCTGTACACTTACCCTGAAGCTTTGGTACTGGCCACTGTTGGAGACATGATACTGAGCTAGACAGACCAGTGGTCTGACCCAGCATGGCAGTTTTTATGTTCTTATGACCTTGGATTCCTTCAGCCTCTTCTGGTACTAGGCAAGGGTGCCCGCCGTCTCTAATATTTATTTGTCTCTTGAGCCTCCAGAAATAGCTATTTGGGCTTCTCCAGGGGTCTGAGGCATACAACTTGGTTCCATGGAATATAAATTAATGTTATATGTAATTAGTGTACATATCCAAACCAGAAATCACTATTCCAGCCCTCCTGTAGCTAATTCAAAGATTCAGAGCAATATCATGTTACAAAATAAATTGGGACAAATGAAACCTGTTGGAAATCTCCTGGTTGTCATGTAGTGGGGTTTTTTCTCAATGGAATTTCCATATGCAAACTGATGCAAGGAAGTACTTAAGTATAAAGTTATCAAGAAACATTAAGAAGCTAGTGAAGATACATTTAGATCCTGTACTCTCTCAAAAAACTAGAGATACTAATAGGTGCCATCGTCTCCACATGAGCCTGGGGAGAGAGGGGTGAGGATTAATGCAATAAAAATGAATATTCTGCCTAGACTCCTCTATATTCTAAGTGACTTACTTGTATAACCCCCCCCCCCCCCCCCCCCCGCATCTTATTTTAGAAAATGTAATAACATTATTAGTCTGTGGGGGCCTGGTCAATGCCCACAACTATCACTTTAAAAACACCAGCTCCTTATAGCCAAGGGCCAGAGAGGGGAGGGGAGGAGGGGGAGGACGGGACTCACAGACCTACAAAATTACATGAAGGGCCAGGGCTATCCTAGGGAAGAGGTATCACTTTCATCCTCACTGTCATGCAAAAATCACCTATCTGGGCCAACCTAAACTTAGAAACTGAGGGGGGGAGGGAACCTATAATTTGGAAGAACTGGCATCATATATATTTTCCAGTTAGTCAAGGATAAGAGCTTTGTCTCTTTTCTAAATGCAAGCAGTGATATGACCTACCACGCTCAGCGGAGTGGCAGTTGTACCAATTTGATCCAGATGTCTTAAGGCTTCCAGAGGCCCCAGAGCTACTGGGAACCTTGGAAATGGTTCATAAACTCCGCAGGCCCATGTCCACTATATGTGCTTTACTAATGAAGAGGAAAGCCACAGGTCTGGAGTTCTTTGCGAAAACATGGCCAGGGGAATTATCACAGCCCTTGAAAGAACCTCAGTGGTAGAGCAGAGGAGGGAATTTTAAAAATGCTCCTGAGCACCTCAGGCTATGCCTGATAAAACAGAATATTCTATTCAAAATATATTGGACACCACGGAGGTTGTGAAAGACGGGGCCTCGTCCTCTGATGTTTGTTAGTGCTGTAATAAAGAAAAAGGAACTGTGGTACATATAGTATGGGGCTGTTCGTCAGCCAGCTGTGGAAAGAGGTGGACACAAGAGTGAAAACAGTAAATCAAACCTCAGCTGAAAATTATATCCTGGGGTTAGATATCTGCTATGCTGGGTTTAATTCCATTGCAAAGACTTCAGTTGTTACCAAGCACAGAAATGGAGGAGTAGGCCCCAGAATAGGGCAGTGGTATTCGAACCTGTCTGAGTTAGCAGGGAAAGAAGGAATAGCTTATTGACAGAGAAAGCGATTATATGAATTCAAAGAATTTGAACCCTCTTCTTGATACATTTGGATGAAAAATGTTGAACTAGCTCAAATAATGCCAGACGTCTGTTCCACCTGACCTCTCCTTTTTCCCCCTCCCTCTTCCCATTCCTACCCCAGTCCTCCCCTTCCCTTTATTGCCTGTTTGCATGGATTGTTTTTTGTATTGTTACCTTCACCCTCATATGTTATGTCTGTATAGTACTGTCTGTCCTTGCAACTTTGACAAGTCGTAAAGTTGCGTAATTGCATAATTATATTGGCTATCCTGTGAAGTGTGTGGTATTTGGAAACATGCAATCTGTAAGTCATCTAACCTTTTTGTATTTTGTTTCTTTATGAAAATGAATAAAATTTAATAAAAAACTAGCTCATTTTATACCTGATTCATTACCAAAGCTTTAATTCTACCATCAAATTCCCCATCAATGTCACAAAGTAGTAGCAACATAGTAGATTTAATATTCTTGGAAAAATATTTGGATTAAGGATAGTAGAATTTTTTAAAGTTATGGTTAAACTTTAGCTCAAAATTTCAAATGTCAACAATTCTGATTCCTGCCATAGGTGCTGGAACTAGGAGTGCTGGGGGTTCTGCCGCACTCCCTGGCTTGAAGTGGTTTCCATCACATACAAGATTTACAGTTTGGTGCAATGGCTCTCAGCAGACCCACGATACAAATTGTTCCAGGACCCCAATTCCTGCTATCAATTTTTAGAAATAAAATCAAGAAATGGTGGAAATTAAAAAAAAAAAAGGGGGGGGGGGGCGAGGACCCAAAATTTTGAATAAAGTTTTGATTCCCCCCCCCAAAAAGTCCCCCTTTTTTAGACCAGCTCCAATTTAGAATGTGATTCAGCCTTTACCTTTTGTCTTTACTTTTCTGTGAATGTCTACATAAAAATATTACTTAGCTTCTCTGTAGCACTTCATATCTTCAAGGTGAAAACACAAATTAACCACACACTACACAGCAAATCAGCAGTAGAACAAGGATTAAAAAGAAGAGTTCCTGGCCCACCATCCTATGTTCAGTCCACCACACCATGAATCCCTGTGAAAGTGCCTTTATGAACACTTCACTCTAATCCCATATCCACAGTCTCACACATCCTACTGAGGATTCCTTTCATGGATAACTTTGTTGTATGCATTTCTCAATGGACTTTCACGGTTACATGTGCTTTGAAATTCACATAGTAGATTCTGCAAGCTAATGCATGAAATTCTCAAGATTGATTCCTGTCTTTGTCACCATAAAAGCAAATTTCCTGCGATTAACATAATGAGACTGATTCCCCTTTTGCTTACACACGTGGAAATCATGAGAAACTACACCAGTGTAAAATTGGTCTGAGTGGAGACCCAGACCTGAAAACTTAATTGCAGTTTTCATTTCCCATGCTCTCAGAGTGCCAAGCAAAATTATTTTCTAGCTATTTGTACATAAAAATGACTTCACCTGCCTCCAGAACACAGTTGCCTCTAGGGTGAAAAGCAGCAGCTGTTTAACAACATGATGTAACACTCAACAAGAGTTTAGGGGAGGAAGTGAAGAATATCGTACCCAACTGAAATTAATAGGGATATTTTAGGAAAGTAAAACATAATCATAATCAAACATCATTCATTAGAGTGGGATGGGAGTCGTGAGAGTCATTAGGATAAATGGGGTTCTGGATAAGTGAGGGACTTTTGAACATATTTGATATACATCGGAGAACAGGATCTTCTTTTGGATGAAGAAATCCTTTGGATTGCCAGATGTCTTATAACAGGCTTATTCAAAGTGATACAAGCTACGAAAATGAGATCTTGGAAGAGTTTTGCCATTTTCATAATGTAATAAAAATAGTGTAATGATAAATAATAATTAATAATAGTGTGTAATAAGCATGTCATAAAAACAAATTTTGTATTTCCAAGATCACTGCTTTTATAATTTATACTCGGGTAAAGGAGAAAATCCCTGGAAATATTCATTTTTAGGAGGCGGTTCGCGAGACTTGACATTTTAGTGAAAGGGGTTCACAGATTGTTAAAGTTTGGGAACAACTGCTCTAACCCCTGCTGCCAACCCCACCCCTTGGGTGGCAGCCTCCCCACCTTAGGCCGGACAGTCTGTCTGTGTTTGCTGTCTTCTCCAGCCAGGCAGCTGGGCCATAGACTGTTACTGCTCGGCCCTGCCAAGAGGGCTTGAGCCGGACTCTGTCTGCCCCAACCTGAGAGCTGGGCTGAAGACTGCTAATTGCCCTGCCCCACCCCAAGGGGCCATGGCCCTAGACTCTTTACTGGGAGGGACTGTGCTAATCCCCTATCAATTGGCTATCAGCCACTAGGTGGCATAGTGAGGCAATTGGCCTCCCTCCAAGGCTGCCAGGGGGGAACCACTCGAAGCCACTACAAGGGAGAGAGCAAAGTTGCCGTGGTTGATAAAGCAAGAGATGTTGGTTAGAGATGGGGAGGCTTCTTCATTTATGTTTTATTGTGGAACATCAGCTCCCTCAACTCAAGGCTGCTGGAACACTCTCTCACACATATGAATGTTATGTAGTATTTATATTATGGTAGTGTCCACCAACCCCGGTTAGGATCAGGACCCCACTGTGCTAGGTGCTGCACAAACATATATAGAGAAATGGTCCCTGCCCTGGATATATTTGGCCAGATTCTCTGCTGTATTCCTTCCCCTGAGCACAGCAGAGAGGGAAATGGAGGCTGTCATGGAGCCAGTTACAGCTCCATGATCCTTTCCCCAGCCCTGGCCTCCGTTGATGTTAGAGCAACATGAAGGTTGCTCTAGCTTGCACTGTTATATTTTCCTATGGGACCACCTTTCCACTGAAGGGCAGCTGAAGTGCACCACTGCATCTGCTCTGCAAGTTATGAGAACCATGGTATAAGAACTTGCTATGCTTTCTGGGGACTTGCCCACACCATGTGTATACTCAGCAGGGAAATTAGGGTTGGGTTTTGCTCTCTTTCTGTTGCAGGAGCAGTGCAACATCCATGCAGTGGGCCAGAGAACCTGTCCCATTATATGTATTCCAAAAGCAAAAACAAACGCTTTCAAAAAATCAATGAACATTGTGGAATGATAATTTAGTTTCCTAGCATATTATTTACAAACCCCAAGCACTTAAAAGCAAGGAAATTAATAGTTAAGGACATTGTAAATCTTACAGCAACCCATAAAATTATTCATATCGAGCATCAAGTTTGCATATTTCAACACAGTACAGAGACCTTAACTCTGACCCAAAATGACCACTGTTGTCTCAAAATTTAAACACAAGACAAACCGCTTTAAAGAAGTTACATTAAAATATATGTTCAAATTAGTGGCATATATAGTATTACTATTCTTTACTATGCCCGAAGAATCTCAACACAGCCACCTGAGCTCTGACCCAAATTGGATGTGGCATATAGTATATGAAGCACGGAAGTCAAGACATCAATAAAGTGGAGCATCAGACCCTTAATATACAGCTTGATCTTGCAGCCCTTACTCGCATGAATACAGGTTGCAAGCTTGGACCCGTATTTTTGTATTATTCTTGCTTTCTAGGCAGTGTAAGTTAAAATTACAGAATTTGGCCAACTTGAAACATATTTTTAAAACATTTTATTGCTTACAGCCAAGCATAACATATAAATCCTCTGTCTGAATGAGCTCTCGTAGGACAACAGATTAGTGAGAAAGAATTGCGTTTTCATTATAGGATTTATTCTCTTTTCTTTGCATGTGTTTTGTTTTTAAAGCACAATCACTGAATACATTTTCACATGGACAAGGAACATTATTCCCTCCTCTATTTAGCTTATTTCTTATTCTCTACTATGTGGAGACTTATCGAAGGGATGAGAAATGTGGAGAAAAAGAAATAATTATTCGGTCCCTCCATCTGATTTTTCAGAGACAAACTTTAAAAAGTCCTGGATTAAAAGACTTAGCTTTTCACCAGCATCACTGTAAATAGTTCTTTAAGGTCTTGAAGAATCAGGCAGAAACTTGTTTATATTAATATTAAAAGGGACAGTTTTGGATGCCTCTGCTAACACTGAATAGTACCTTATTCCTTAAGTAGTCTCACTGAAGTTTGAAGCACTGATTCTTCATTACCCTACACCTTGGACCTGAATCTGCTTTACACTAAGGCCTCTTTACACCACTCGAGCTCTGGTTAAAAGGCCTTAAAGTGAGTGAGTGTAAATTACACGGCCAGAATAGTGTAAAGAGGCCTTCATAGAAGGAAAATCAGGCTCATTGTGGACTCATTTGCAGAAGTGTAAAGAGAATACAAAGTGGGTAGAACATACTACCAGATCAGACTGGTAAAATGGTGTAAGTCTGTGATTTTCAAACGGACCTAAGAGAGGTAGGCCCCCATTTACTTTTAATAGGAGATGAGAGCCAAATTCCCTATGGTCCTAGCGAATATCCTATGACTAAACAAAGTGCAAGGCAAGAGAGAAATAGACCCAAAGAGACCCACTCATTATTATCATTGTTTAATGTTTATATTGCAACAGCCCCTAAAGGCCACAGCTAGGTCACGACCCCATTGTGCTAGGTGCTGTACAGACATATAATAATTGATAACCTCTGCCACAAAAGAGCTTACAATCTAAACGCAGCCAGGTGCTATATAATGTGAGTAAGGTAGAAGAATCTGGTGCCAAACAAAAAAATAGAGAGGAAAGACGGTCCAGTGGTTAGGGTACTGTGACTTGGGAGACCTGAGCTCTGTTCCCTGCTCCACCACAGACTCTGTGTGACCTTGGACAAGTCAGTCTCTCTGGGCTTCAGTGCCTCATCTATAAAATGGGGATAACAGTGCTTCCCTACCCCCCAGTGATGCTATGAAGATAAATACGTACGAGACTATGAAATGCTTAGACATGATGGTGACTTATATGGCTGTATAAGTACCATAGATAGACAATAATGGTACTTGATCTATACACATGGTGATCTGAAGGACAGTGGGACAGGCTTTTTCCTCATTAAAAACACTGAAAGCAGGCCTAGGCCAAGAGAACGGCTTTCACGTACACAAAGCAGCACTGCGCACCAAACACCTGTTGGATATGGCTTGCTCAGTCCACTGGGAGAGAATTCACATTTGGGAAAACAGTGTGAGCCTTTGCTAAGGTTTGATATTTTCTGCAAGATGTCATCTGTTTAGAGCGCCAAGTGACTGGGAATTCTAGAAATAACTCATGCCAAGTGTTTCTAAAACTGTGTCCACTGTATATATTTTGGCACTGTAAATCCAGTCATCTGTGTTTAACCATTGTGGCACTGTGAAACACACACTTTGCCAGGGCCGGCCCCAGGGTTTTTGCCGCCCCAAGCGGCTGAAAAAAAAAAAAAAAAAGCCGTGATCGCGATCGGCGGCACTTCGGCGGCAGCTCCACCGCGCCGCTTTCGTCTTCTGCCAATTCTGCGGCAGGTCCTTCCCTCCAAGAGGGACCGAGGGACCCGCCGCCGAAGAGTCCGACGTGCCGCCCCTTCCCCTTGGCCACCCCAAGCATCTGCTTGCTGAGCTGGTGCCTGGAGCCGGCCCTGCACTTTGCTTTTCCTCTGTTCTTCAAAGCCTCTCTCCCCTCTAAAGATATTGATTCCCCCTCAGCTGCTGATTCTTCTTCTCCATCTTACAAGATCTACCTCCTCCCAGGCTCTCTAATTAACCCTACTCTGACCACCCTCCCTATAGCAAATTATCTCTCTCCCATGGCTACCTGCATCCACCTTCCTTCCCTGCCTTCAGTTCCCCGACTCCAATGTTCCAGCCCCAACAGCAGGGAGGCAGGTCACATGAGTTGCATCTGTCCCAGATTGGTAAGGAAGCACGCCTTGGGGATCAAAGTTCCTTGCAGAACACGTTCCAGGCAAGAGTGAGTGTCTCCACAAGCCCCACCTATCAGATGCCAAAACACCTTACTAATCCCAACGGTAGCACCTCTTACCAAGCCCCCTTCCAAAACATTCTGCTTTCTAAGAGTCAAAGGATGGTTTTCACCACCATCAAATGCACTTTAAAAATCTGGCAGATTTTCAAGTATAAAATCCAATCTGCTTCTTCTTTCAATGTTTAAAAAATAATGAACTTCCCGATCAAATTTGCTTATCTTCTTCCCCCATTTTCCACTTCCTGATGGATGTTAAAGGCAGAGAAGACACTGTCTCAGTAGCTACTAT
>NW_027054787.1:0-10000 GCF_011386835.1 Chrysemys picta bellii | reverse complement strand
CAGTAAGCAACCCAATGGTTGCTTTGAGAAAATAACATTGTTTTCAAATGATTAATTACAGTATAAATAATACACCTCTACCCCGATATAACGCTGTCCTCGGGAGACAAAAATCTTACCGTGTTATAGGTGAAACCATGTTATATCAAACTTGCTTTGATCTGCCGGAGTGCGCAGCCCCGCCCCTGAGCACTGCTTTACCGCGTTATATCAGAATTCGTGTTATATCGGGGTAGAGGTGTATATAATATATAATAACTGAAACAGCATACGGAATGTATAGTATAGCAGCCTATTACTTTTCTTTTCTGTAGACAGAAGGGACAATTTGCAGCAGGAGTACCAAGGAGCTGGCTACAGCTACAGGGTTAAAATGAATTATAACTGCATAAATTGGAGGTATAAAACTATATATAGTTTATTTTTAAGTCATCTCCTCTCTGCAGTATAAACAAACAGATGAAACTTGATTTTTTCTGCATTCAGGAGATCATAAAAGATTTGGTAAATGGCTGCACACTTCAATAAGAATTTCCATAAGAGAGGAAAAGCTTTATATCCAAAGGAATTGCATAATCTGAGATTTTGATTCATCATTCACTAATTGGTGAAAAACCATGCAAGTCAAACATGGTCTGTTGATGACAAGCTCACTTCTATTTCTTTATTTTTATCCTGGTAGAGAACATTCCTTTACAAGTCTCCAGTACTGCAGCAAAACCTTGAACGCTGACATCAAGACTAGTAAGCAGCATTAGTCCTTGAAGCACCGTTTGGAAAGCGTTAATTAATTCAGATTGGTACCGCAGTTTGGCTTGTTGCCCTACGATCCTGGAAGTGAAATTACAAGGGTTGGAGGGGGGGAGAGAAAAATGACTTGTGTTTAGCCTAAAACAAGTTTTTGAAGATATTTTTTATGAATCAAAGAATTTTATATACATTGCTGCTCCATGCCTTTCAGCCATAACGAGGCCTCATGTTAATAAATATCAGGGAGGAAATATTATTAACACCATCTATGCAAAACAGAACATTTCCTCGAAGAAATGTATTACCCAGGGAAATCTGAAAAACAGCAGAAATCCCCCTAAAGACAGAAGAAATATGATGGTCAGAAGAGGCAGAGCTGTAGAAGAATGTATATACGTATATTATATAAAATATCCATTACAGGCAAGATTCTGGTCAGAAAATAATTATCAAGCATGTCAGAATGGCCTGATGACAGCCTGAAAAACATACTCGTTTTAGTTCAGAAGTAGCATCTATCACTCAACTTTGATTGTACAGGAAGTCCAATTTCATTATGAGTATAAATGAAAATATTAAACCAAAATTCACAGTGAAACCCATTAGCAGTTGCTGTTAGCTGAGAGCAAAGATCCAGAAGTACCATTGGGTTTACATGTTTTCTGACTCGTCCCAATATCTGACACCTGGAAACCGCACTGGAAATCTCAGGAGACTGGGCTTTTTCACAAAGTTTTCATTATTCCTGCTTTCACCCGGGCTGGAAATACCACAAGAACTCCCTTTCCTGCTGAATTTTGTGTTTGTGTGGGAGGAGATTGGGGGGCTTTTGATATCCCCAGAAGACACCATGAAACAGGATAATGAAGACATATGTGCAAGTGTGGACTTTAACCCTGCAAACACTTACACACACGCTTAACTCTAAGCACATGAGTAATCCCATAGAGGTTAAGCATATGTATAAATATTCGCAGGATTAGAGGCTTAATTTTTAAAAGAAGTTAAACTTTTCTGAATTCTGCACTGATTCAGGGTTTGGTTCAGCTTCATTTTTTTAAGCAAAGATTTGGATCTTTTCTTATTTCAGTCATTCAATCAGCACTGATATTGGCATAACCAGTCTCTTAACAGCTAAAAGGACAATGGACTTTGTGTAAAGATTACATGAATGAAATCCCATTACTTCTAGGAGACTACTGTAGGATTGTGATGAGATATAACTGCAGAAGGTAAGCAAAATGAACAACATGCTTCTGAATTTTGTTTGATTGTTGGAGTTCTCCAAAACATCTGTTTTTTTTTGTTTGTTTGTTTTTAAAGAAAGGTATTCATATAGACTTAAAGGATCCTGATCAATTTCATGACAACTGAGTGGATGGCCATTGGGAGGTTTGGCTTGGAAGATTCTGGGAGAAGTATGGCATATATAGGGGTTAATGAGTGATGATCATGCACATTATCTCCAGCCAAACAGGAGACACACAGGCAGTTTTGAAAAAACTTCCAAGTGACTTAGGACCATGAGTTCCATTGAAAAATCAATGTGATTTGTGTTCCTAAGACACTTAGATCCTTTCAAAAATCTCACACAGTTTGCAAGGTCCTCATTCTGAGGGCCCTATCACAAAAGAGCTCCTTTCTCCAGTGACTTCTCCAGTAGGCCTCTATGCTATGCAGATAGTCTCAAAGGACTAAACAACAGAAACAAGAAAGAGAAGGAGAATATACATTCTCATTTAAGTTTCAGTAACAAAACATTCATAAATAGCAGATTCTGCTGCTTTTGTAGCAACATGTAGGAAGAGCCTCTTCTGTGCTGAATGACGTATCTAATAAATATGGGGAATGTGCTCCTTCAGTGTTGTCCCATATACCTGGTACATTAAAATTCCATGCACCAAAACCTAAACAAAGGCATTTTCTGGCAGCAAGGTGGGGGTTAACAGCAATTTCCCCTGCCACTCATGAAAATGATAGAGTATTAAGCCATCTCTATGCTTCCAGGTCTGAGTTCTGTGATAGATCTTACCTGGCTAAAGCAAGCCAATGAATTTAACCCCATTCTTAGTATCATATGTAGCTTTCAGTTACATTAAAACCCATATTAAAAAGATTCCCCTTTCGAACGCTATTAACTCTCAGTGTGGATGGAGGATTTTGTACAGCTTTCATAGGGGTTCCAAATCCATGTAAGCAGGTAAACAGACGTTAGTATTCACCCCTTTGGGGGCCACTGTGGCTGAAATGACTGATCTGATGAGGTAGTCACCACAGATCAAGCAATCTAAGCTTATACATACATATTAAAAGTAACTTTTACAGTCTGCACTGAGATCAGATTTAATGCCCAAGTAAAGCTGTAACGTAGCACAGTATGACAGAATGAAGAAGCACATACGTTTCTAGAAGATCATATCAGTATGAACTCTATACTCCTATCTGTTTATAAATATATTAAAAAATAATGTGCCTTACCTTTTTGATCTGTGGAATAAGCAGATCCCAATCAGTGCGCCTCGTCAGAGACAAAAGGCTGGAGAATCTGTTAAAATAAGCCAATAAAAAAAAAAGGAGTGATAATATTTTATTTTTGATGACACAAGGTATTTTCTTCAGCTAACGGGAAAAAAAACTAATTGTTTTTGTTCTACTAACAGATACATATATAGATACATATACACATACCGCATGTACTATATACACATCTTGAATTGATGCAATGTGCACTAATGCAGCACTTCATACCCAGAGACTGAATTCGGAATGCTACAACACAATGGTGGTTTTCTTTTCATTTTCCGAAATCACACAAAGCTGACATTTTAAAAAAGAAAATCATTACCAGCTCATATGCTGCCATACCACAAAAGCCTATCCTTAACTAACTGCTGCATAATCATTCTCCCGGAGCGTTATTATCCATCGGCTCGCTGCCTATCTCCAGACAGACGCAGTCTGCAAGCCACCAGCTTGCATCTACCATGTGTACATTGGGAAAAGGAAAACGGCAAATTAGAAAAAGTCCCTGCAGTGGTGAAAAGGAAAAGAGGGCGAGTGGGAGAGGAAGAGGGAGCTCACTGGCCACAGAATTTTCGAGAAGGATGACAAGGCAGCCAGCTCCGCCATCATTCACTTACAATAGGATAGTGCATTTGCGTCTGCTTAAGCAGTTTGTCAAGGGGTTTCTGGTATCAAATGCCTGACAGGCATTTTAATTGCATTCAGCCAAGTGTGTCCCCAGGAATCAGGCCTCTAATCCTATGAATTTCATCAACGGGTTTCCTTTGTGCCACTGCCAAACACACACACACATGCACCCACTGCACACAGGCAGCAGCATGCGGTATTTCTGTAGCTATACCAGTCCAAATCCTACACGGGTTTTACGTACTGTACATGCTGAAAAGGAGGTCTCATTTTCTGCATTATGGAGGGGGAGTGTTTTTATTTTTCCGCTTTATTTTTCTATTTGGTGCTTCATTGTCAGCTTTGTTATTTGAGCCCCAGGTTTGCTTATTTCCAGCGACCGAGAAAGACGAGAAATTTCCAGCAGAGCTAAGATGTTGTGAGTGGGGGACCTTTGTCACCAATATTCCATGGTTCAGCTTGCAACTAAACTCCTGTCAAACATCCAATTTTGCCTCCACTGCTGTACAGTTTACATATTGGGCTCAAAATCCATATGTTAGATCAGGAGGTAGATTAGGTTAGGGTAGATTTTTTTAAAAAGCCAAATTTGAACAGAATCAGATCAGGCGCTTCTGAATTATGACACACTATAAATTGAAAAAAGTGTTGAATAGAGTTTCAAAACTTGTCAAACTTGTTTTCCAGGAGGGGAGGGCAACTTCCTAGCAAAAAAGACAGAAGAAGAGATCAAACGTAATAGACTGAGCTCCCGTGGATATCTAGTGCCCAGGACTAAAATTTAGTAGGGTCAATTTTAGTAGAAATTGATAAAAGTCTAATTTCTTTTTGAAACATCAGTTAAGGTGAACTGAAATCCCAATCCAGCAAAGCAGTTAAGCCCATGCCTGACTTTAAGCACATGGATAGTCTCACTGAAGCCGGTGGGACTACTCATGAATGTAGAGTTAGGCACACATGCTTAAGCATTTTGCTGGATAAGGGCGCAAGGGCGCAATTACACATGTCAAATGGAAGATGAAGACAGTTTTAAACAGCAAGTTGTTGTCCCTTTTCCTTGCAGAGTTAGACCCCATAGTATAACCCTATCTCTGGGGAGTCTGGTCAATGGAACAGAGGCCATTTCCCCCCAAAAAAGGTCTGTGAGGAGACCCAACAAGCCTCTTAAGTCTTGTGGGATGATGTGGGGGACCCAGCATGGTGCCTGGAGCTTCTGAAAAGGGCTGAGAAACATCCTAAGGTTCACTGAGGGGTCTCCCCTACCATAGAATCCAGGAAGTCCAGAGGGAGAGGGGCAATGCCTTGCCTGATCTCCTCCTCCCAACTCCCTCTTCTCACCCAGTCCCCACTCCCTGTGGGCCTCCCGAGGTCCTTTTGACTCCAAGAGTCACAGCAGTCAGTCAGGTAAAAATAACTGGCATGCACCAATGCTTCCCCCTCTGCATTCTCCTGTGCCCATAAGCTGGCTCCAAGTGCCCACATCTGCCCATCTCTCCTCTTGGAATCAAAGCTGGCCTTAGGGGTGGGCGATTGGGGCAGTTGCCAAAGCAACCTGGGGGTGGGGGGAGGAAGCGAAAATGTTTTCCACCCTGGGCGACAAAACACCTAGGAGTCAGGCCTTCCTGGAAGCCCTTCTTCCTCACAAATCACATCTCCAGTAAGAGGGAGGCATGAGGAAATGGAGGAAGCTAGTTTGATGGGGGCATGCATGGGACTGGGGTTATGGGAGAGCATGAGGGTATGGGGGGGAACAGGTGTCTTGCTAGGAGTTATGGGGGATGGGGGACCCCTGAAGCAGCACAGAGGCATAAGAGAAGCAAGCAAGGAAAGCACTAGGACTCTCCTGACTTCTCTTCCCAGCAAGCTTCCTGTGACTCATCAAAAGCGAGTCTCACAGCTGCCAGCTACAGGAGGTTCACCATCTGCAGAAGCCAGGGAGGCTCCAGTCTAGTGCTTCGCTGCCTTCTCCCAAAGGACGGAGCTGCTCTCCAGCTCCTCCACCTAGCCCCCATCGGCTAGTAAGCAGTACCCTCATGGTCCTCCAATTGCCCCCACAGCTCTGCTCCTCCACAGACTCCTCCAAAGCTCCTAGTGGGGTCCCATAAACATAAGACATGGGGGAAAAGAATAGCAGGGACCCCTGAAAACCCTCCTAAAGACTGAACTGAGTGCAGATGGCTCTGAGAAGCCTCATTCATATGGCTCAGTGGGGGGTCGATGCATTTGCCCAGGCAGTGTCCTATTTTGGGGCCCATGCTAGGACTTTAGAAGGCACGGTGAAGTTAGGCTTCCCTCCTTCAGTCCTCAGGAAATCGAGCAGCTTATAGCTTCCTTTGCTCCTGAGTTCCAGGTCAGAACTATTAAAACAATTATGAACCTTTGTGCCTGGGAAGTTAAGGTTGTAGGCCCAGATCAACAGTGAGTGCATATTGCCTTTAAAGAAAATTAGAGATCAGAATACAACCCTTTGGACACCCAGGAAATGCAGAATTAAGGTTGCACTTCTCAAACAAGGCACTCAAACCACCTCAACTCTGCCCAGGCCCGAGAAAAAATAAACCATTAAATCCATCCATAGCAGACAGATTCATTTCATCAGTCTTCACAAAAACCAGAGCGCCTCACACATAAAGCATGCAGTGGGTGTGCTCCCTTCCAGCTTTCCTTACAGTCATACGACACACATATGCAAGAATTTCACAAATTCCTGACCAGACAGATAACATCCACAGTCACTATGGACCTGATCCAGCTAGATGCTGAGGGCATTCAGCATCTCATGGGGGTTGCTTATGTCCTTCCAGGATCGAGCCCTATGACTCATAGACCTTAAGGTCAGAAGGGACCATTATGATCATCTGGTCTGACCCCCTGCATGCTGCAGGCCACAAAACCGTCCCTACCCTTCCCTTGACTCTGCTGATGAAGTTCCAAATCCTGTGTCTTGGTGACTTCAATTTGCAGAGAACCCTCCTGCTAGCGATCCCTGCCCCATGCTGCGGAGGAAGGCGAAAAACCTCCAGGGCCTCAGCCAATCTACCCTGGAGGAAAATTCCTTCCCGACCCCAAATATGGCGATCAGTAAGACCCCGAGCATGTGGGCAAGAGTCTCCAGCCTGACCCTTGTTAGTCATTATACTATTTACCTGCTATTGCTCGGTATTCCCCACCAATTATGTTTTACCATTAAACCATTCCCTCCATAAACTTATCTAATTTAATCTTAAAACCAGACAGGTCCCTCGCCCCCACCGTTTCCCTCGGAAGGCCGTTCCAATATTTCACCCCTCTGACGGTCAGAAACCTTCATCTAATTTCAAGCCTAAACTTCCCCACTGCCAGTTTATATCCATTCGTTCTCGTGTCCACATTAGTACTAAGCTGGAATAATTCCTCTCCCTCCCTGGTATTTATCCCTCTGATATATTTAAAGAGAGCAATCATATCCCCCCACAGCCTTCGTTTTGTCAGACTAAACAGCCCGAGCTCCTCTAGTCTCCTTTCATACGATAGGTTTTCCATTCCTCTGATCATCCTAGTGGCCCTTCTCTGCACCCGTTCCAATTAGAGTTCATCTTTTTTAAACATGGGAGACCAGAACTGCACACAGTACTCCAAATGAGGTCTCACCAGTGCCTTGTATAACGAAACCAGCACCTCCTTATCCCTACTAGATATACCTCGCCTAATGCATCCCAAGACCGCATTGGCTTTTTTCACCGCCACGTCACATTGTCTACTCATAGTCATCCTTCGGTCTACAAGAACCCCTAGGTCGTTCTCCTCTTCCGTTACTTCTAACCAATGCGTCCCCAGCTTGTAACTAAAATTGTTGTTAGTCATCCCTAAATGCATAACCTTACACTTTTCACTATTAAATTTCATCCTATTTCTGATACTCCAATTCACAAGCTCATTCAAGTCTCCTTGCAGAATATCCCTATCCTCCTCCGAATTGGCAACGCCTCCCACCTTCGTATCATCCACAAACTTTATCAGTCCACTCCTGTAATCGGTTCCGAGGTCAGTTATAAATAGATTAAATAAAATGGGTCCCAAAACCGAACCCTGAGGAACTCCACTGGTAACCTCCCTCCAACCTGACAGTTCACCCTTCAATACGACCCGCTGCATTCTTCCCATTAACCAATACCTTATCCACCTCTGGATTTTCATATGGATCCCCATCTTTTCCAGCTTAACCAATAATTCCTCATGGGGTACAGTATCAAACGCTTTACTGAAATCCAGGTATATTAGGTCCACCGCATTTCCCTTATCTAATAAGTCCGTTACTTTCTCGAAGAAGGAGATCAGATTCGTTTGGCACGATCTGCCCTTCGTAAAACCATGTTGTAAATTATCGCACTTGCCATTAACCTCAAGGTCCTCAACTAGTTTCTCTTTCAGAATTTTCTCCAGCACCTTGCACACTACAGATGTTAAACTAACAGGCCTATAGTTACCCGGATCACTTTTTTTCCCTTTCTTAAAAATAGGAACCACATTAGCTATTCTCCAGTCTAACGGAACAACCCCCGAGTTTACAGATTCATTAAATATTATCGCTAATGGGCCTGCTATTTCTCGTGCCAATTCCTTCAATATTCTCGGATGAAGATCGTCCGGTCCTCCCGACTTAGCCCCATCAAGGCGTTTGAGCTTTGTTTCTACCTCGGTTACGGTAATCCCCCATTCTGTTTGCCCCTCTGCCACGGTGCTAGTATCCCTAATACCTTCATTGGCCTCATTAAACACCGATGCAAAATATTCGTTGAGATATTGCGCCATGCCTAGATTATCTTTAATCTCCTCTCCGGCTATAGTCTTCAGCGGTCCTACTTCTTCCTTCTTAAATTTCTTCCTATTTATGTGGCTGTAAAACCTCTTACTATTGCTTTTAATTCCCCTCGCTAGGTCCCACTCTACACGGCTTTTGGCCTTTCTCACTCCATCTCTACATTCTCTGACTTCACTAAGGTAAGTTTCCTTACTGATCCCTCCCCTCTTCCACTCTTTGTACGCTTTCTGTTTCTTCCTAATTGCCCCTTTGAGTCGGTCGCTCATCCAGCTCGGTCTAAATCTCTTGCTTAATAATCTTTTTCCCTTTTTCGGGATACAGGCCTCTGAGAACTCATGCATCTTAAACTTAAAGTAATCCCAGGCTTTATCTGCCTTAAGATTCATTAATACGTTTGCCCAATCCACTTCCCTTACCATTCCCCTTAGTTTGTTAAAATTGGCCTTTTTAAAATTATAAACCCTAGTCTTTGATTTAATTCTGTTACTCCTTCCGTTTAGTTTAAAGCGAATTAGCTCATGATCGCTGGAGCCCAAGTTGTCCCCTACTACCACTTCCTCAACGAGGTCCTCACTAGTCACCAAAATCAAATCTAAAATGGCCTCCCCCCTCGTCGGTTCGGCTACCATTTGATGAAGGAAATGATCAGCAAGCACATCTAGGAACATCTGAGCCCTATTATTGCTGCTAGCGTTTGTTCCCCAGTCTATATCCGGGAAGTTAAAGTCCCCCATAATTACACAGTCCCTATTAGTATTTACTTCTCTAAACACATTAAATAGTTCTTTATCCATATCATGGGTCGATCCCGGCGGTCTATAGCACACCCCAAGCACTATCCCCGGGGAGGCTCTAGTAGTCCTTTTACCCAGTGTAAGTATCGCCCAGACGGATTCCGTGTTTTCTATTCCATCAACTATTATTTCTTTACAGCTTATCTCACTATTGACATACAATGCCACCCGCTATGATGCATGTACGCACCAGTTCTCCAAATGTCATTAGACATAAAGCTGGCTTGTCTCCATAGATGATCCTCACATCCCAAGATAATGAAATTAGAGCACTTAAATGAGACGAGCAAAGGTTAACATGGCGACAAATCATCATACTTAGCAGTGGAGATGCATATTTGTGAAGCAAATCAGAAAACCTATGCTCTGTTATACACATTTTCTGTACCCTACCCATAAAGAAGGAAAAATGGGAAGCTAGAATCTATGGGTACGTCTACACAGCATCTGGGAGGGTGCTTCCAAGCACAGGTAGAAAGAAGCATGCTACCTCTGCTCAAGATAG
>NW_027054786.1:0-10000 GCF_011386835.1 Chrysemys picta bellii | reverse complement strand
CCCTGTTTGCTGCCGCTGGTCGCAGCTGTACCGCTGCCTGGCTGGGCGGCCGCTTTTATGGGCCCCTTAATCAGCCAAGCCCCGCCCCCTACTCAGGGCTCGGCGTCCTTCCCAGCACCCAGCCCCTGCCGGCCCCTACAAACAAACACACAAGAACACAGAAGGACAGATGCAAATACAGGTACCTTCTCCTCCAATGAGAACTCTCTCTCAAACTCCCCTGTTAGTCGCCCTGTTTGATGCCGCTGTACCGCTGCCTGGCTGGGCGGCCGCTTTTATGGGCCCCTTAATCAGCCAAGCCCCGCCCCCTACTCAGGGCTCGGCGTCCTTCCCAGCACCCAGCCCCTGCCGGCCCCTACAAACAAACACACAAGAACACACAAGGACAGATGCAAATACAGGTACCTTCTCCTCCAATGAGAACTCTCTCTCAAACTCCCCTGTTAGCCGCCCTGTTTGCTGCAGCTGCTCGCAGCTGTACCGCTGCCTGGCTGGGCGGCCACTTTTATGGGCCCCTTAATCAGCCAAGCCCCGCCCCCTACTCAGGGCTCGGCGTCCTTCCCAGCACCCAGCCCCTGCCGGCCCCTACAAACAAACACACAAGAACACACAAGGACAGATGCAAATACAGGTACCTTCTCCTCCAATGAGAACTCTCTCTCAAACTCCCCTGTTAGCCGCCCTGTTTGCTGCCGCTGCACCGCTGCCTGTCTGGGCGGCCGCTTTTATGGGCCCCTTAATCAGCCAAGCCCCGCCCCCTACTCAGGGCTCGGCGTCCTTCCCAGCACCCAGCCCCTGCCGGCCCCTACAAACAAACACACAAGAACACACAAGGACAGATGCAAATACAGGTACCTTCTCCTCCCATGAGAACTCTCTCTCAAACTCCCCTGTTAGCCGCCCTGTTTGCTGCCGCTGCTCGCAGCTGTACCGCTGCCTGGCTGGGCGGCCGCTTTTATGGGCCCATTAATCAGCCAAGCCCCGCCCCCTACTCAGGGCTCGGCGTCCTTCCCAGCACCCAGCCCCTGCCGGCCCCTACAAACAAACACACAAGAACACACAAGGACAGATGCAAATACAGGTACCTTCTCCTCCAATGAGAACTCTCTCTCAAACTCCCCTGTTAGCCGCCCTGTTTGCTGCCGCTGCTCGCAGCTGTAGCGCTGCCTGGCTGGGCGGCCGCTTTTATGGGCCCCTTAATCAGCCAAGCCCCGCCTCCTACTCAGGGCTCGGCGTCCTTCCCAGCACCCAGCCCCTGCCGGCCCCTACAAACAAACACACAAGAACACACAAGGACAGATGCAAATACAGGTACCTTCTCCTCCAATGAGAACTCTCTCTCAAACTCCCCTGTTAGCCGCCCTGTTTGCTGCCGCTGCTCGCAGCTGTAGCGCTGCCTGGCTGGGCGGCCGCTTTTATGGGCCCCTTAATCAGCCAAGCCCCGCCCCCTACTCAGGGCTCGGCGTCCTTCCCAGCACCCAGCCCCTGCCGGCCCCTACAAACAAACACACAAGAACACACAAGGACAGATGCAAATACAGGTACCTTCTCCTCCCATGAGAACTTTCTCTCAAACTCCCTGTTAGACGCCCTGTTTGCTGCCGCTGCTCGCAGCTGTACCGCTGCCTGGCTGGGCGGCCGCTTTTATGGGCCCCTTAATCAGCCAAGCCCCGCCCCCTACTCAGGGCTCGGCGTCCTTCCCAGCACCCAGCCCCTGCCGGCCCCTACAAACAAACACACAAGAACACACAAGGACAGATGCAAATACAGGTACCTTCTCCTCCAATGAGAACTCTCTCTCAAACTCCCTTGTTAGCCGCCCTGTTTGCTGCCGCTGTACCGCTGCCTGGCTGGGCGGCCGCTTTTATGGGCCCCTTAATCAGCCAAGCCCCGCCCCCTACTCAGGGCTCGGTGTCCTTCCCAGCACCCAGCCCCTGCCGGCCCCTACAAACAAACACACAAGAACACACAAGGACAGATGCAAATACAGGTACCTTCTCCTCCAATGAGAACTCTCTCTCAAACTCCGCTGTTAGCCGCCCTGTTTGCTGCCGCTGCTCGCAGCTGTACCGCTGCCTGGCTGGGCGGCCGCTTTTATGGGCCCCTTAATCAGCCAAGCCCCGCCCCCTACTCAGGGCTCGGCGTCCTTCTCAGCACCCAGCCCCTGCCGGCCCCTACAAACAAACACACAAGAACACACAAGGACAGATGCAAATTCAGGTACCTTCTCCTCCAATGAGAACTCTCTCTCAAACTCCCCTGTTAGCCGCCCTGTTTGCTGACGCTGCTCGCAGCTGTACCGCTGCCTGGCTGGGCGGCCGCTTTTATGGGCCCCTTAATCAGTCAAGCCCCGCCCCCTACTCAGGGCTCGGCGTCCTTCCCAGCACCCAGCCCCTGCCGGCCCGTACAAACAAACACACAAAAACACACAAGGACAGATGCAAATACAGGTACCTTCTCCTCCCTGAGAACTCTCTCTCAAACTCCCCTGTTAGCCGCCCTGTTTGCTGCCGCTGCTCGCAGCTGTACCGCTGCCTGGCTGAGCGGCCGCTTTTATGGGCCGCTTAATCAGCCAAGCCCCGCCCCCTACTCAGGGCTCGGCGTCCTTCCCAGCACCCAGCCCCTGCCGGCCCCTACAAACAAACACACAAGAACACACAAGGACAGTTGCAAATACAGGTACCTTCTCCTCCCATGAGAACTCTCTCTCAAACTCCCCTGTTAGCCGCCCTGTTTGCTGCCGCTGCTCGCAGCTGTACCGCTGCCTGGCTGGGCGGCCGCTTTTATGGGCCCCTTAATCAGCCAAGCCCCGCCCCCTACTCAGGACTCGGCGTCCTTCCCAGCACCCAGCCCCTGCCGGCCCCTACAAACAAACACACAAAAACACACAAGGACAGATGCAAATACAGGTACCTTCTCCTCCCTGAGAACTCTCTCTCAAACTCCCCTGTTAGCCGCCCTGTTTGCTGCCGCTGCTCGCAGCTGTACCGCTGCCTGGCTGAGCGGCCGCTTTTATGGGCCGCTTAATCAGCCAAGCCCCGCCCCCTACTCAGGGCTCGGCGTCCTTCCCAGCACCCAGCCCCTGCCGGGCCCTACAAACAAACACACAAGAACACACAAGGACAGATGCAAATACAGGTACCTTCTCCTCCAATGAGAACTCTCTCTCAAACTCCCCTGTTAGCCGCCCTGTTTGCTGCCGCTGCTCGCAGCTGTACCGCTGCCTGGCTGGGCGGCCGCTTTTATGGGCCCCTTAATCAGCCAAGCCCCGCCCCCTACTCAGGGCTCGGTGTCCTTCCCAGCACCCAGCCCCTGCCGGCCCCTACAAACAAACACACAAGAACACACAAGGACAGATGCAAATACAGGTACCTTCTAGTCCAATGAGAACTCTCTCTCAAACTCCCCTGTTAGCCGCCCTGTTTGCTGCTGCTGTACCGCTGCCTGGCTGGGCGGCCGCTTTTATGGGCCCCTTAATCAGCCAAGCCCCGCCCCCTACTCAGGGCTCGGCGTCCTTCCCAGCACCCAGCCCCTGCCGGCCCCTACAAACAAACACACAAGAACACACAAGGACAGATGCAAATACAGGTACCTTCTCCTCCCATGAGAACTCTCTCTCAAACTCCCCTGTTAGCCGCCCTGTTTGCTGCCGCTGCTCGCAGCTTTACCGCTGCCTGGCTGGGCGGCGGCTTTTATGGGCCCGTTAATCAGCCAAGCCCCGCCCCCTACTCAGGGCTCGGCGTCCTTCCCAGCACCCAGCCCCTGCCGGCCCCTACAAACAAACACACAAGAACACACAAGGACAGATGCAAATACAGGTACCTTCTCCTCCAATGAGAACTCTCTCTCAAACTCCCCTGTTAGCCGCCCTGTTTGCTGCCGCTGCACCGCTGCCTGTCTGGGCGGCCGCTTTTATGGGCCCCTTAATCAGCCAAGCCCCGCCCCCTACTCAGGGCTCGGCGTCCTTCCCAGCACCCAGCCCCTGCCGGCCCCTACAAACAAACACACAAGAACACACAAGGACAGATGCAAATACAGGTACCTTCTCCTCCCATGAGAACTCTCTCTCAAACTCCCCTGTTAGCCGCCCTGTTTGCTGCCGCTGCTCGCAGCTGTAGCGCTGCCTGGCTGGGCGGCCGCTTTTATGGGCCCCTTAATCAGCCAAGCCCCGCCCCCTACTCAGGGCTCGGCGTCCTTCCCAGCACCCAGCCCCTGCCGGCCCCTACAAACAAACACACAAGAACACACAAGGACAGTTGCAAATACAGGTACCTTCTCCTCCCATGAGAACTCTCTCTCAAAGTCCCCTGTTAGCCGCCCTGTTTGCTGCCGCTGCTCGCAGCTGTACCGCTGCCTGGCTGGGCGGCCGCTTTTATGGGCCCCTTAATCAGCCAAGCCCCGCCCCCTACTCAGGACTCGGCGTCCTTCCCAGCACCCAGTCCCTGCCGGCCCCTACAAACAAACACACAAGAACACACAAGGACAGATGCAAATACAGGTACCGTCTCCTCCCATGAGAACTCTCTCTCAAACTCCCCTGTTAGCCGCCCTGTTTGCTGCCGCTGCTCGCAGCTTTACCGCTGCCTGGCTGGGCGGCCGCTTTTATGGGCCCCTTAATCAGCCAAGCCCCGCCCCCTACTCAGGTCTCGGCGTCCTTCCCAGCACCCAGCCCCTGCCGGCCCCTACAAACAAACACACAAGAACACACAAGGACAGATGCTAATACAGGTACCTTCTCCTCCAATGAGAACTCTCTCTCAAACTCCCCTGTTAGCCGCCCTGTTTGCTGCCGCTGCTCGCAGCTGTAGCGCTGCCTGGCTGGGCGGCCGCTTTTATGGGCCCCTTAATCAGCCAAGCCCCGCCCCCTACTCAGGGCTCGGCGTCCTTCCCAGCACCCAGCCCCTGCCGGCCCCTACAAACAAACACACAAGAACACACAAGGACAGATGCAAATACAGGTACCTTCTCCTCCAATGAGAACTCTCTCTCAAACTCCCCTGTTAGCTGCCCTGTTTGCTGCAGCTGCTCGCAGCTGTACCGCTGCCTGGCTGGGCGGCCGCTTTTATGGGCCCCTTAATCAGCCAAGCCCCGCCCCCTACTCAGGGCTCGGCGTCCTTCCCAGCACCCAGCCCCTGCCGGCCCCTACAAACAAACACACAAGAACACACAAGGACAGATGCAAATACAGGTACCTTCTCCTCCAATGAGAACTCTCTCTCAAACTCCCCTGTTAGCCGCCCTGTTTGCTGCCGCTGCACCGCTGCCTGTCTGGGCGGCCGCTTTTATGGGCCCCTTAATCAGCCAAGCCCCGCCCCCTACTCAGGGCTCGGCGTCCTTCCCAGCACCCAGCCCCTGCCGGCCCCTACAAACAAACACACAAGAACACACAAGGACAGATGCAAATACAGGTACCTTCTCCTCCCATGAGAACTCTCTCTCAAACTCCCCTGTTAGCCGCCCTGTTTGCTGCCGCTGCTCGCAGCTGTACCGCTGCCTGGCTGGGCGGCCGCTTTTATGGGCCCCTTAATCAGCCAAGCCAGGCCCCCTACTCAGGGCTCGGCGTCCTTCCCAGCACCCAGCCCCTGCCGGCCCCTACAAACAAACACACAAGAACACACAAGGACAGATGCAAATACAGGTACCTTCTCCTCCAATGAGAACTCTCTCTCAAACTCCCCTGTTAGCCGCCCTGTTTGCTGCCGCTGCTCGCAGCTGTAGCGCTGCCTGGCTGGGCGGCCGCTTTTATGGGCCCCTTAATCAGCCAAGCCCCGCCCCCTACTCAGGGCTCGGCGTCCTTCCCAGCACCCAGCCCCTGCCGGCCCCTACAAACAAACACACAAGAACACACAAGGACAGATGCAAATACAGGTACCTTCTCCTCCCATGAGAACTTTCTCTCAAACTCCCTGTTAGACGCCCTGTTTGCTGCCGCTGCTCGCAGCTGTACCGCTGCCTGGCTGGGCGGCCGCTTTTATGGGCCCCTTAATCAGCCAAGCCCCGCCCCCTACTCAGGGCTCGGCGTCCTTCCCAGCACCCAGCCCCTGCCGGCCCCTACAAACAAACACACAAGAACACACAAGGACAGATGCAAATACAGGTACCTTCTCCTCCAATGAGAACTCTCTCTCAAACTCCCTTGTTAGCCGCCCTGTTTGCTGCCGCTGTACCGCTGCCTGGCTGGGCGGCCGCTTTTATGGGCCCCTTAATCAGCCAAGCCCCGCCCCCTACTCAGGGCTCGGTGTCCTTCCCAGCACCCAGCCCCTGCCGGCCCCTACAAACAAACACACAAGAACACACAAGGACAGATGCAAATACAGGTACCTTCTCCTCCAATGAGAACTCTCTCTCAAACTCCGCTGTTAGCCGCCCTGTTTGCTGCCGCTGCTCGCAGCTGTACCGCTGCCTGGCTGGGCGGCCGCTTTTATGGGCCCCTTAATCAGCCAAGCCCCGCCCCCTACTCAGGGCTCGGCGTCCTTCTCAGCACCCAGCCCCTGCCGGCCCCTACAAACAAACACACAAGAACACACAAGGACAGATGCAAATACAGGTACCTTCTCCTCCAATGAGAACTCTCTCTCAAACTCCCCTGTTAGCCGCCCTGTTTGCTGACGCTGCTCGCAGCTGTAGCGCTGCCTGGCTGGGCGGCCGCTTTTATGGGCCCCTTAATCAGCCAAGCCCCGCCCCCTACTCAGGGCTCGGCGTCCTTCCCAGCACCCAGCCCCTGCCGGCCCCTACAAACAAACACACAAAAACACACAAGGACAGATGCAAATACAGGTACCTTCTCCTCCCTGAGAACTCTCTCTCAAACTCCCCTGTTAGCCGCCCTGTTTGCTGCCGCTGCTCGCAGCTGTACCGCTGCCAGGCTGAGCGGCCGCTTTTATGGGCCCCTTAATCAGCCAAGCCGCGCCCCCTACTCAGGGCTCGGCGTCCTTCCCAGCACCCAGCCCCTGCCGGCCCCTACAAACAAACACACAAGAACACACAAGGACAGATGCAAATACAGGTACCTTCTCCTCCAATGAGAACTCTCTCTCAAACTCCCCTGTTAGCCGCCCTGTTTGCTGCCGCTGCTCGCAGCTGTACCGCTGCCTGGCTGGGCGGCCGCTTTTATGGGCCCCTTAATCAGCCAAGCCCCGCCCCCTACTCAGGGCTCGGTGTCCTTCCCAGCACCCAGCCCCTGCCGGCCCCTACAAACAAACACACAAGAACACACAAGGACAGATGCAAATACAGGTACCTTCTAGTCCAATGAGAACTCTCTCTCAAACTCCCCTGTTAGCCGCCCTGTTTGCTGCTGCTGTAGCGCTGCCTGGCTGGGCGGCCGCTTTTATGGGCCCCTTAATCAGCCAAGCCCCGCCCCCTACTCAGGGCTCGGCGTCCTTCCCAGCACCCAGCCCCTGCCGGCCCCTACAAACAAACACACAAGAACACACAAGGACAGATGCAAATACAGGTACCTTCTCCTCCCATGAGAACTCTCTCTCAAACTCCCCTGTTAGCCGCCCTGTTTGCTGCCGCTGCTCGCAGCTTTACCGCTGCCTGGCTGGGCGGCGGCTTTTATGGGCCCGTTAATCAGCCAAGCCCCGCCCCCTACTCAGGGCTCGGCGTCCTTCCCAGCACCCAGCCCCTGCCGGCCCCTACAAACAAACACACAAGAACACACAAGGACAGATGCAAATACAGGTACCTTCTCCTCCAATGAGAACTCTCTCTCAAACTCCCCTGTTAGCCGCCCTGTTTCTGCCGCTGCTCGCAGCTGCAGCGCTGCCTGGCTGGGCGGCCGCTTTTATGGGCCCCTTAATCAGCCAAGCCCCGCCCCCTACTCAGGGCTCGGCGTCCTTCCCAGCACCCAGCCCCTGCCGGCCCCTACAAACAAACACACAAGAACACACAAGGACAGATGCAAATACAGGTACCTTCTCCTCCAATGAGAACTCTCTCTCAAACTCCCCTGTTAGCCGCCCTGTTTGCTGCCGCTGTACCGCTGCCTGGCTGGGGGGCCGCTTTTATGGGCCCCTTAATCAGCCAAGCCCCGCCCCCTACTCAGGGCTCGGCGTCCTTCCCAGCACCCAGCCCCTGCCGGCCCCTACAAACAAACACACAAGAACACACAAGGACAGATGCAAATACAGGTACCGTCTCCTCCCATGAGAACTCTCTCTCAAACTCCCCTGTTAGCCGCCCTGTTTGCTGCCGCTGCTCGCAGCTTTACCGCTGCCTGGCTGGGCGGCCGCTTTTATGGGCCCCTTAATCAGCCAAGCCCCGCCCCCTACTCAGGGCTCGGCGTCCTTCCCAGCACCCAGCCCCTGCCGGCCCCTACAAACAAACACACAAGAACACACAAGGACAGATGCAAATACAGGTACCTTCTCCTCCAATGAGAACTCTCTCTCAAACTCCACTGTTAGCCGCCCTGTTTGCTGCCGCTGCTCGCAGCTGCAGCGCTGCCTGGCTGGGCGGCCGCTTTTATGGGCCCCTTAATCAGTCAAGCCCCGCCCCCTACACAGGGCTCGGCGTCCTTCCCAGCACCCAGCCCCTGCCGGCCCCTACAAACAAACACACAAGAACAGACAAGGACAGATGCAAATACAGGTACCTTCTCCTCCAATGAGAACTCTCTCTCAAACTCCCTTGTTAGCCGCCCTGTTTGCTGCCGCTGTACCGCTGCCTGGCTGGGCAGCCGCTTTTATGGGCCCCTTAATCAGCCAAGCCCCGCCCCCTACTCAGGGCTCGGCGTCCTTAGCAGCACCCAGCCCCTGCCGGCCCCTACAAACAAACACACAAGAACACACAAGGACAGATGCAAATACAGGTACCTTCTCCTCCCATGAGAACTCTCTCTCAAACTCCCCTGTTAGCCGCCCTGTTTGCTGCCGCTGCTCGCAGCTGTACCGCTGCCTGGCTGGGCGGCCGCTTTTATGGGCCCCTTAATCAGCAAAGCCCCGCCCCCTACTCAGGGCTCGGCGTCCTTCCCAGCACCCAGCCCCTGCCGGCCCCTACAAACAAACACACAAGAACACACAAGGACAGATGCAAATACAGGTACCTTCTCCTCCAATGAGAACTCTCTCTCAAACTCCCCTGTTAGCCGCCCTGTTTGCTGCCGCTGCTCGCAGCTGTACCACTGCCTGGCTGGGCGACCGCTTTTATGGGCCCCTTAATCAGCCAAGCCCCGCCCCCTACACAGGGCTCGGCGTCCTTCCCAGCACCCAGTCCCTGCCGGCCCCTACAAACAAACACACACACAAGAACACACAAGGACAGATGCAAATACAGGTACCTTCTCCTCCAATGAGAACTCTCTCTCAAACTCCCCTGTTAGCCTCCCTGTTTGCTGCCGCTGCTCGCAGCTTTACCGCTTCCTGGCTGGGCGGCCGCTTTTATGGGCCCCTTAATCAGCCAAACGCCGCCCCCTACGCAGGGCTCGGCGTCCTTCCCAGCACCCAGACACTGCCGGCCCCTACAAACAAACACACACACAAGAACACACAAGGACAGATGCAAATACAGGTACCTTCTCCTCCAATGAGAACTCCCCTGTTAGCCGCCCTGTTTGCTGCCGCTGCTCGCAGCTGTACCGCTGCCTGGCTGGGCGGCCGCTTTTATGGGCCCCTTAATCAGCCAAGCCCCGCCCCCTAGTCAGGGCTCGGCGTCCTTCCCAGCACCCAACCCCTGCCGGCCCCTACAAACAAACATACAAGAACACACAAGGACAGATGCAAATACAGGTACCTTCTCCTCCAATGAGAACTCTCTCTCAAACTCCCTTGTTAGCCGCACTGTTTGCTGCCGCTGCTCGCAGCTGTACCGCTGCCTGGCTGGGCGGCCGCTTTTATGGGCCCCTTAATCAGCCAAGCCCCGCCCCCTACTCAGGGCTCGGCGTCCTTCCCAGCACCCAGCCCCTGCCGGCCCCTACAAACAAACACACAAGAACACACAAGGACAGATGCAAATACAGGTACCTTCTCCTCCAATGAGAACTCTCTCTCAAACTCCC